>NW_005843106.1:14458-18245 GCF_000455745.1 Alligator sinensis | reverse complement strand
ATGGCTGGTTAATAATCAGCTATCAGTATTGGCCAAGAAAATCTTTATTGGTGCACCCCTATATCAGACTTCTTCATACATGAAATTATTGCATAATCTTTCTGTTTAATCTGAATACACTGATTCTAAGGTGATGATCTCTGTTTTAAGGACCTATGTAGATTATTGCATATAATTTGCTGTGCAAGTGACTGCTTAAATGTCTTGGCAAAGAGAAGAAATCATAAAGATGTTCTGTACCACTTGAGAGAGTTGACATTTAGCTTTCACTTCTTGTTTGACAAACATAATAGCTATTATTTGGCTTTTTGCCTCTTGTAATCTGGGAAACCTGTGTGAAAGGAGTAGGGAATGGGGAATGTTCTACAGTTCAGTTTTAGATTAATCTGAGCATCCAGATCCATTTTTTTCCAGTTCTGATAGTCCCTCCTTTAATCCAAGTACCTGTAAATCTGCCTCTCATTAGTTACCATTAAGCTGGTATGACTCCAAACAAATAAAAAACCTTCTTAAGCATCATTCGTTATAGCAGTGCTATCTACCTGGTGGCCTGTGGGCCCCCATGCATCCCATGGTTAAGTTGCAGAGGTCAAGTTCCAGCCCCTTCACTCCTGCCCGGATGTTGTAGCTACTCCCCCACCCCATTACTCCAGCTGCAGTACAAGTTGGAGTCTTGAGGTTATCCCTCACTCCTTGCGCTGTAGTAGGGAAGGGGGGGGCGTGTCCCTGCAAAGGCACGCCATGCATCAGGCAGGTGGGGAGAGCATCTGTATGGCCTGTGCCTCACCGTATGCATGTAGCCCATGTAGTTTGTGGTTCCATGGGGCTTTGAAGTTGGACAGCCCTGAATTACAGAATAGCTAAATCAATTAATTTTGTTTCTTCCAATCCCCCCCCCCCCCCCCCCCCAGAGTTTAAGAAGGAAAACCTTTTTATTCACAGTTCAAGTTTGTAGCAAGCTTGAGTTAGATTAAGGGTTTTTAAAAAAAACATGTAATGATGAACATGCACAGCAGTTGCATCTGATCAGCCCCTTCTAAAAGGTAAATTATTTTAAATCCAGCCTTTGAAGTTTTAAAATATTTGATGTGTTTTTATGTTTAAAATGTCAGTATGTTAAATCTAGACTTTAAGAAGGCCTTTGACACTGTCTCTCACCCCATCCTCATCAATAAATTAAGCGATTGTGGCATTGATGGGTGGGTAAAAAATTGGATGGGTAAAAAATTGGCTGATGGGGCGCACCCAGAGAGTAGGTGTGGACAGGTTGTACTCAACCTGGTGAGATGTGAGCAGTGGGGTACTCCACGGCTCAGTCCTCGGGCCCGCACTGTTTAACATCTTCGTCAGTGACTTGGCCGAGGGGTGGAAAGCACGCTGTCCGTTTGCTGATGACACTAAGATGTGGGGCGAGGTGGACACACTTGAAGGGGGAGAGAGGCTGCAACTAGATTTAGACAGACTACAAAAGTGGGCAGATGGGAATAAGATAGGGTTCAATGTAGACAAATGCAGGGTGCTGCACCTTGGGAGAAGGAATCCACAGCGTACATACAGGCTGGGGAGTTCACCTCTTGAAAGCACAGAGGCGGAACGGGATCTTGGAGTCATTATTGACTCCAAGATGAACATGAGCTGCCAATGCCAGACCGCAACCAGCAAGGCCAGCCCTACCTTGTCATGCATCCAAAGATGCATGTCAGGCCGGCCCAGAGAGGTGATACTCCCCCTCTATGTGACTTTGGTCAGGTCACCGTTGGAGTACTGTGTCCAGTACTGGGCGCCGCACTTCAAAGGGTATGTGGCCAGCCTGGAGAGTGTTCAGAGGAGGGCTACCTTGGTGAGAGGGCAGCAGGACAGGCCCTATGAGGAGAGACTGATGGACCTGAACCTGTTCAGCCTCAGCAAGAGGAGGCTGAGGGGGGACCTGGTGGCTGCCTACAAACTCATCAGGGGAGATCAACAGCAAATAGACAAAGCCCTTTTCTCCCCAGCACCACCTGGGGTGACGAGGAACAATGGTAATAAGCTGATGGAGAATTGGTTTAGGTTAGAGATCAAAAGGCAATATTTTACAGTTAGGGTGGCCAAAATCTGGAACCAGCTTTCCAGGGAAGTGGTTCTCACCCCTACCTTGGGCAAATTCAAGAAGAGGTTGGAAGATCACCTGTCTGGGGTCTTGTGAACCCAGCATTCATTCCTGCCTGTGGCAGGGGGGCAGGCTAGATGATCTGTTCAGGTCTCTCCTGACCGTAGCAACTATGAAATCTCATGACGATAGTTCTGTAATTAAGACAGTTTATGTTTACCTTTGACAGATGATGCTAGATTAGAAAATGTGATGGTTTGGGGGAAGAAAAACAACATATCTGGTGTGGCTTAAAGGCAAAGTATCTAAAATTAATCTGTAATTGGTTTTAGAACAGCACTAATAGAGGTCTCCTGTATATATTAAGATTCTAATATCCTCATTGGTAATACAGGTATATTTGCATTTATATAAAGTGTGGTAAGCTACTTCTGTCTTTGTTTGTCGTGTGGATTTACGTGATAACCATATCTGTTGAATGAGCTTTAGTTAAAGTGCCTTCGCTGCCATTTTTCAGCACGGGGATGCTACATACAACGCTAGTCTGCTGGAGCGTGGCAGTTACCATGCTGTAGCAGACTCGATTAATTGAGGTTGCTCCGATGGGCTATAACTACAGTACGAAGGTGCTCTGCTATCTGAGCCTTATCCAGGACTCTCCGTGGGATGTTGTTGGGGGGTGGCATTATATATTTTCAGAGAGTGGCCTTTGGAATGAGTTGTTTGAAACAAAGGTCCCAGCCACTTGGAATCATTAAAGGTCCTCATTTTCCTTTCACACACATGGGTGTTTAGTTAGTTTTCCTGACCAGATTTGCTTTACCTGAAATTCTCCTGTGGCATAATTTCCTTCCTGCTTTAAACTCTTGTATAATGTAGCTGTGCTTTTAAACAGCTGCTGTTTCATCCCAAGGTAGATTGCACATTAGTAGATGAAGTGATTCTTTTATGGATCGTTTATATGTAGGCCTGTAGTGCTTTGCTTTTGTTTGGAAAGGAAAATGATGTATTAATATCTGGCTGGCTTCACTTGTATGTTTCGGCTCCTTTGTGCCATCCCAGCAACACCAGGCAACTGTAAACCCATTTAAACTGTCTGGTTAAGGCAGGCTTTACAGCTGCTTTGTGTGCGGGCCGGGAGCGACCCGAGCCCTTTTCGCGCTGCACGCGGGCTGTGGCCAGCAGCCCAGGCACGCCGGGGCGGAGAGGGAAGGCCTTCGAGCTGGAATTAGGCATGGACGCGTAGCGGTAGTTTAAAAGATTGTTTACTTACACCGAGATGGCAGTGGTGCAGGCTGGAAAACTTGCTTAAGTTGCAGTTACAGACAGGAAAAGAAGAGAGGCGGACAAGAGTTCTAGACTCGTGAACTGTAGCCCAATCCGGCTGAAGGCTCTGAACACGCGAACCCGTCGTGTCAGCCGAAGAAAGTATTCGTCCGGAAGAGCTCTGAATAAACTCACATGAAGTTTGCTAGGCTCTGTGGGTCCAGTTCTTTGCGCGCGGGAGGGATACGTCTAGGAATCTATCGGCGACGGGGAGAGGCTAGAGGTTGATCAGACCTCCATTGCCTGCTTTAAATGCACTGGGTCCGTGAGGATCCGCAGCGCTTAGAGATCTTCACACAGCGTGAAGTCTCCTCCTCCCTTGTTCGTGGAGTCCTCCAACTTGGGCGGAAACCACTCAAGCCTCTTATACGG
>NW_005843106.1:6977-14407 GCF_000455745.1 Alligator sinensis | reverse complement strand
GGGTTCTCTTTTGCAGCAGAAAACTCCACCGTGCAAAGAAGCTGCAATTTAGCGGGGACAATTTAGCAGTGCCGAAGCACACAAAAACAAAAATCACACCCTTTGGGTTGTGACACTTTGCATCACTACAGTTGAACACAGCAGCCAGAGCACACCAGTGATTCTGATCTAGTGTATTTATTAACTGATAGTCTGTAATAATGTACTAGTAAGAGTCTTCAGTTTGTGTGGCACCAAGGAGTCCAGCTGAAATATTGTTCATTTTTATAATCATCTTGGATGATGATTAGTGAACAGTTTGTATGGATTTTGTTCTTTGAAAAGACAAGTTCTAGCCTTGAGAGAGAGAGAGAGAGAGAGAGAGAGAGAGAGTGTGTGTGTGTGTGTGTGTGTGTGTGTGTGTGTATTAGCTAAAATACTCAGTTAAACTCTGTCTGCTTATTTTAGAGCAAGAATACACACTTTGTTATCAAAGGTATTTCCAAACAACAGCACAAGCGATTATGTGATGTTCACAATACCCTTAAGAGATGGTGTTTTCTCCATTTTAGAAGCTGAAAAACAGGAATTGAAAGCCATGTCTACCTTAGTTTGTTTGCCAGCATTTAGTAATATTGGGGGAGAGGGAGGGTTGCAATATACCTATGTGAGTAAAAGCTCTAGCTAAGCACAGTTACTCAGACAAAGTAGTATAAGCTGCAGCTACCTTTAGAGTTTGCTACTATACTTAGGTTAGTTCTACAATAGAAGATTTGCTAGTTTAGCTCATTTTACCTGTGGTGTTGCAGTGAAAATTATTAACAGATTTGGGTTTAGAATTTCTGGTTTACTTTGGCTTTCTTGCTATTACTGTTTGTCTCTGGGCAGCAGCAGTATACAAGGGCTGTAAGCGGGGGGTGGGGGGACGGGGATGGGGACGGAAACAGCTATGTCAGACTCCTTGAGCCATATTTGTTTTGTGGTTTGTGCCGTTTCTATTGTGTGATGGTTTTGATGGAGGCTACATTTATGTAACTGACAGTGGAATTAGGCCTGGTATTTCTGAATAACAGGGACAGCTGCTACACAGTAACAGAAATTTAAATGTGAAGCAAAAAATTAAATCTCCCCTCTTAATCTGTCAGAAAAATGCAGAAGCTACAGATTAGCCTCAAGTGTATCACCTTGCACATCTCTAGGTTTGTAGTGTGATTTTTTTTTTTTTTTTTTTTTTTTTTTTTTTTATAGGATTGTTGTCAGAATAACAACTTGGTATTTGCAGTATATAATAAAAAGAAGTGTGGGAGAGTTTACCTTGCCTGACAACAAAATACTGTCTCATCATTCAGAAAGGTCCAAAAGATTTTGTATGATAATTTTATGCATACTCAAATAAACCCCCCCCTTTTGGACCTAATTCAAGCCTTCGAAATTGTGTCTCCCCCCAGTGAATGATTTTACAAGTAATGATCAGGTGGGTAATGGGTTGGTGAAGAGAGGGAAGAAAAATTTAAAAGGGGGAAATTAGTACTTTAACCTTAGTGTTCTGCCCTATGTAGTCTGATGCAAGTTGCATGCTTTTCAACAGCAAATTTTAAATTTTGTACACCCCTTGTTGTCAATATTTTATGTGTTTTTTATTATAGAAATGTGGATATAAATTGGCTTGTGTGATCAGGATTCTAGAATTGTGTGGGCATCCAAGCTCTACTTTTGGATTCAATACATATACTTTATAATCCAAAACAGTCCTCCAACTGCTTTAAGGCTCCTGTTGGCTGCTCCACCACAGAAGGCAGAACTTGTAGGATCTTAAAACAGAAGATGTTTTGGTAATGGCTGCAAATATTAGAAAGGATGAAAATACTGAGTGAAGTAGAAAGATTTTAGCCCTTCATTCTGGTGAAGTTGACAGTGTCTCTAGTGATCCTTGGATTAAGGAATTAACAGAGCAGTCATTTAGGTACTTGTCTCTCTTCACAAATAAGGTTGCTGGTTAGTCGTTAAAACGGTTGCTTTTGATGTGCCTGCAGATTTAAAGTTTTTGACTAGTGGTAGTCTGTTATGTTTCACTAGCTTCTCCATAAATGATGGCATAAGCGGCCAGTTCTAAATCCTTCCCAACATGATTAGTCTGGATACACATGAAGAATGGGCAGACTTCTGCATTTCACAGCTGTTACCAGCTAAGTTGTAGTCTGGCTTGATAAGCAAAAACAGGTGTGAGGTTGAGCAGACAAAAATAACTCCTGTGCATGTTAACCAGAGCCTATAAACTAAAGTGCCACCTTTTAAAAATGCGTAATTTGATACCTAAAAAAGTTTAGGGGGAAAAAGTTCTTAGATAAATTTAAGGTATACTTGCTGCTTGGTATATTACTTTTTAAAAAGCAGCAAAAGCTCAAAACAGTAGCTCAGAAAAAAAAAGTCTATTATAGTTTGTTCCAAAGAGAACTTTTATATATTCAAATGTTTTCTTCTCTCGTGCATGGCTAAGTGTGTAATTTCCATTAACTTTTATGGGTACTTCATGCTAGCCAAATGGTAAAAAACCAAAATGTTCATGGTTTAATGTTGTGATATTTTGTGGACTGAAATGTGGTGTAATAAGCACAAGAGGGAGCCATGTAGTTTACAGACATTCACTGTGAGATTTTTATTTTTTCTTTATGAATATATTATGGGCTTTTTTTGGAGGAATATGTAGTATATTTCTTGTTCAGCTTTTTTTTTCCTGCACTTGGACAACTTTTTAAAATCTAGTACAGAGAAGTCTCTACAGCAGGGGTTGGCAACTCCCGGCACGGGTGCCAATGTGTGGCACACAAAGGCATTTTGCTTGGCATGTGCGCCTTGGGACAGAGGGTAGGGAAGAGGCCAGGGCTGCACTACTGTAACAAGGACCGGGCCCCTCACAGCTCCTCTGCCGTCTGCCCCTGGCGCACCATCTTACAAGTCAAGGTTGCTGGTGTTTTTGGCACTTTGCCCAAAAACATTGCCAACCCCTGTTCTGCAGAGATCACTAGAAAGCATTGGAATGAGAAATGGTATATAGAAGGGAGAACCTCAGAACACCACTAATTTTCTCTCATGCCAAACCATCAGTAGCTGTAGTTTAGGACTCCTTCTCAGTAAGAGTGGTGAAAGCAGCTGTTCTTGATGCACCTCCATGACAAGGCAGTTATGTAATTTTAATAATATAGTTTAAAATGATGATAAATCTGTAACATATATATAAAAACATTAACATTTGTTCTCAAATTAAAGTAACTAAAGTTCACTGTGAAGAAATATTAACATCTGTATTTGAATAAAGAAAATGTTTTAAATTCCCATTGTTTTTAAAAATATGTCAAGAGTTCCTTTCTTGATAACCTGATATTAGCAGATGCAAGAAATGTACATCTCCCCATTGCATTGAATGAATAATCTATTATAATTGGTGTGTTCTGTTTATAACTTATTAATTCAGAGGTGTCAAACTAATAGGATCGTGGGCTGGATGTGGACTTCAGGGCTTCCCATGGGTTGGGTGACCCACCACCTGCAATGGTGGAATTAACCCCAGCATGCTGACCACGCTGACACAGCGGCTCAGGTGTTAACGTCTGCAGCTGCCCGGGCTGATGTGTCAGCATGGGGCTTAACACTGCTGCCAGTCAGCCTCCTGTCATTGAAAGGAAATTTAGCTGTGAGTTAACCAGCACCCAAGGGTTTTAACACTACCACTGCTGCTCAACGCAGAAATTCTGTGGCAGGGGAAGGGGCCTTGGCCCTGCCAACAGTTTCAGGCTCCACGGGCTGGATCTGGAGGTGGGTCTTTCAGACTGTGAGAAGCCCTGTGCGTGGATCCACCCCGTGGGCCAGACGTTTGACACCCTTGGTTTAAAAACCAGTTAAAAACTCAGTTAAAACACGTTAGCTTACTTTGAAAAATTGTTTTCCTGTTTACTCTTATGTTGGTCTGCATTTCATGTATATGGTATATTCCAACAGGTAGTCTTAGAAATGCTGGCAAAAGTTAGCTTTTTGTGTGAAATCCTAGCACTGAAATTTTCTGCTGCAGTTTATTACATAGCCATGCTGTATGCTTCAGTGAGGGTCAAATCCAGCAATTAAGAGTTGTAGGAATCGGGCCCTAAATAGAAGAAGTGGAAGTTTTCAGCCAGTATATTAATTGCTTCAATTATGTCCACGTCCAGCTGCCAACTTCTATCTATGTTGGCAAATTTATTCAAACAAGTAATCCTGTTGGCTTCAATAGGTTTAATCACATTAGGAAATGGTCACCAAAATAAGCAGGCAAGCTGTACAGTGTTTGCTTATGATTAAACAAAAAATACAAATTCTTATACAGTATATAACTTATTTTGTTGGAGGTTCTTAATAGTTTATATAAACTTTTATACAGTGACCAGTATTTTCCATAGAGCACTGCTATACTAGTTTTATACTTCAGGTCTTGTTGGCATTAGCAACAGAGCTGTTATAGTACAGAGCTGTTGATTCTGGTCCCCATGAACATCCAGGCTTTTAAGTGATCTATAAATGATATTCTGACCAGCCCTTCCCAGCCTCTACTATGGTGATAATATGATCTGCTGGAAAATGTAGCTGTAAAGTGCTAAAATAATGTTTGACCTCAAATCTTATTAATTCCATGAAATAGAGTGAAATTACAGGGTCCAATTAATAGCATTTAGAACTTGGAATGTATTTTGAAACATTTTCCTTCAGTGTGTTACAGATTTTAGTGATACATCTTTGAAGTCTGATATTGCCCAGTGATACTACCAGATGTCATCTGTAACTCGGCTTTGACTCTGTTTGAGTTAGCTGAAGTGATAATCAGTAAGAAGTACTGTGTAATGTATGTGAGCCTCACATCAGACTAACTTGGTGGTGGGCCAGCCAGAGGACCTAGCCGCTGCTGCTGCTCCCTGCCCCTTCTTGCTGCCACCTGGCTGCAGCACAAGCAAAGCACCTGCTGCCAAACACCATTGAAGCCATAGTTTCATGGGTCAGATCCAGCCCATAGGTTGTAGGTTGTTGACCCCTGGTCAGATTTGTTTCCAGTCAGTCTTGGAAGATTGTGCATCTCATTGATCCAGGTTGTCCATCGCATTTAAGTTATCTCATCTTTTTTGTGGAGTGCAACTGAAGGTGTGATGTTATTACCTATTAGCTAGCCTGTTAACTTGCATGTTTTAAGAGTCTAATATGGGAAAGTCACACTTCTTTAACATGTTAAATTGCTCAGCCCATTTTAAAGGCAGCAAACCTTGCCTAAAACATGTTAGCACATTAGCTAAAGTTCCTAAATCCTGTTCTTGACAAGGCCATATAATATGCAGTCAAAATCACAGGTTTTGGAAACTACATTCAACCCCATTGCATAGCATGCATGTTTTTCTGTTTCATTTGTTTTACCTTTTTTTAGTGTTGCCCCTCCTTGGGGTGACGAGCAAATAGCTTTCTTCAGAGCTAAAGTCAGCGTTACTCTATAATGTGGCTGGGCAAAAAGATAGAATGGCTGTAAAGTCAGCAATGTCCTCTTTGCTACTTGCCTACTATAGTTATAAAGACAGTGAGAGGTTTAAAAATCACTGGATGGTTAAAAATAAAATGCAGTGGACAGAAATGTGTGCGCACCTAGTCTGAATTTCATGATATGAGAGGTTTTATCCAGATCAAAAGTAAACCATTAAGTACTTGCTACTGGAGTGTATTTAAAGCCTCACTTATAAAAGTTTTGTGGGCCAGAATATGAGATTCCATTATGTTTTCCTAGCAACAGACTGAATATGGAAGATTTTACTTCAGTTTTATGTCAACACTAGCAGTTCTGGTGCACCTAGATAGCTGCAACTATAGCACACTTGTATCTAGATATTCTAATTGTGGCTTTTAAGTTTAATTACATTTGTATTTATGGTCTCTTATTTTGCAGCAGGCTTTTTTTTTAAGGTTCAGTTTTACTTTAAACTGGAAGAATGTTAGAACCATGAATCAAGTATCTTCCTTAAAAACAACTTTTATGTTTGGTGGGGAAAAGAGAAGGTAGGAGAAGGGTGAGTGGGAGATCTTTTCCTTTTAAAAATCACAGTTAGAATTTTTGGATGTGGGTGTTGTCTCTGCCTTTAGACATTCATTGCTAAGATACTGTGTCAGACTTTATTTTAATTTCTATATGGTTTGGATTATGTTAGGTTAGTCTAAAATCCCCTCTTCCCTCTAAACAAACAAAGATGCTATGCTTTAAAACATACATGCCAGCATTAAACAAAATTGTTTCTGTACATTTTAAACCACACTTGGGAGGAAAATTTATTTTCCATAGAAAATATGGTCTTTTAAGACATTCTTTTTTGGAAGATAGGATTCCTGGACCCTCTTTCTGGCCGAGAATGCAGATGAGCATCTGTTTCTAACGCCAACAACATTGTTGCCGCCTTGTCACTGTGTTGCATTTTTCAGGAGCAGCTGGCTTTATCCCTAGAGATGTTGCCTCTGCCTGTTGTGAAATTGGGAGCCCTGGTAGAGATGAAGAGATCATCGTATTGCTTATAAGCATAATTTTTGTGTATAATGCTTGGATTTATTGTGCAGATTTAATATTTTCCTTGATGTAACTGCAGTTATGAATGTTCAATAAATTTTAAAATGTGATAGCAGACTAATGTATTTCAGGGTAGAATGCTCAAAGGATGTATTCTTTAAGCACTGCAAAATTATACAGGGGACTTATCTTTCTTAAAATTAGTAATTTAACTAAATTAAAAAAAAGGAGTATCCTCTATAGTCAAACTTGGGGGTATTGCTCAGCACAAGAGGACTAATACGTGATGTGAAGTAAACCAAAGTTTAATTCTTTGTACTGTCATTTGGATGGGAGTTAGAGATGAAACAGAGAGTTCCTTGTTGGAAAAAAAAATTGCTATTTAATCTATAGCAAAGGGGAAAACGATAATGCAGTTAATAGAGAAAACTTCCCTGTCTTTTCAAGCACTTCTTTTCAGACTTTTACCCCAGCATTTGTTGTAGTTGTGATCCACTGAATTAACAGTAGAACCTCATGATGTATATCTACTGTACAGGGGCATCATTGTAACACAGATAGGCAAGGTGAAAAAATTAAACCTTGCACTGTTTCAAGAACCTGAAGAATAAATGAAATTTCCCAATATGTTTGTTACACCAAGGGCACATTATGGGGAAACTTTGATAGCAGCTGGCTGTATTACAGTATTTGTTTTATGAATAAAGTTCTTCAGATTCTAGAGCAATCAATCTAATATTTGTGGGTAAAAAAAATTTAAAATGTGACTTCAGCAAAGTACAGAAATATGTTTCTTTTCACAGCAACTGTCTCACTTCCTTGCTACATTTATGGGTTTTAATGCCACTACCTGAGTAGCCAGTAATTTTGAGTTTTCATGAGTCTTTTAATG
>NW_005843106.1:0-6902 GCF_000455745.1 Alligator sinensis | reverse complement strand
TCAGCAGGATGTGTGAGGTCAGGTGGAGAAAAAAGTGGGAAGGGAAGGGAGCCTGAATTTACCATACTAAACAGAGGACAGACTTGTTGAGAGTGATCATCGTGCTTCCTTTTTTCCTTTATCCATCTTCGAGTTCATGAACCAATATTTCAGCCTGAACCTGACCAATGAACAAGGGATTTTGTTTGTTTTATTTTAACTTTCTTCTCTCTTCCTAAAATGCATTACTATTGTCTTTCTAATGAAAATTAAATATTTTTGTTTGGTATCCCTTTAAATATGTTTTTAATATATGTATAAATGCAAGTTAACAAGAACTGTATTTGAGGGAAAAGACTGAATAATCTGCATGTAAGATTGTTTAATGGCAGGTAGAGGATAGTAGCAGTATAGTGTGTAACTGACTGGTGCACATACAGTGGCTTCAGGTGGATTAGTATTTGGGCTGCCAACAGTTAAGCGGGCCTTCTGGTTTTATTTTTTACTTTTTTTAACCACATGGTTTTAGTAGATTATGCTAAGAAGTTAAGGAGACTGAAATCTTAATACATTATTAATAGTACAGGCCTCTCCATATTTTTGTAATAGGTCATCTAGAATCATATTGTGGAAAGCCAGTCTATTGGCAATAAGAGCTCCTTTAACTAAGAATATGTGGGCATGCGCATCTCCTCTCAGGGCTAATAAACGGGGTGAAGTTGCAGTGATGGTCTTGTTTGGTGAGATCATAAGGAATGGTGCAGGTTTCCCTTGATTTATGTGGTACGTGTGTTCCCAGAACACTGCACATAAATCAAATTTGCATAAAGGGAATCCAGTTTACAATGTAACAAATAGGGATACATTCCCCCAGCCATGAGGGAGGGAGGGAGGGAGGGAGTAAGACTGGGAATAAGGGAAGGGGCCCAGGGAGGTGTGTGGTGCAGCCCATTGGCCACCCCCAGGGCTGCAGCAGGGAGCAAAGCAGAGGGAACTGTAAGTGGGCATGGGGCTAGGGGGCATGGCTCTTGCTGCTACTCTCACCCTGAGGGGGATGCAGGCTGGGGGGCTGTGCTGGGCTCTTCCTGGGTGTTGTGTCCCTGGATCTGCGCATGGGACAAGAGCAGGCTGCTGCTGCAGGCTGGGGCCAGCGGTGGCACTAGGCTCTTCCTGGCACTTGGGGCAGGCAGCGGCTCTGGGATGGGGAACTGCTGCCACCCCAAAATTCACTGTAGCTCCCCTAACCTGCCCTTTCAGCACTGGGAAGAGCCCAGTGCTGCTGCCAGCTCCAGCCTGCTCTCGTCCTGTGCATAGATCCAAGGGCACACACCTCCCAGGAAGAGCCCAACACAGCCTTCCTGGGGTGCACATAGCAGCAAGAGCCATGCACCCCGCCCCCTCCCTTCCCCGTCCTGCACCCACTTAGAGTTCCCTCCACTTTGCTCCCTGCTGCAGCCCCAGGCCTCCGCTTCTCCCCACTCACCCCAGCTCCTGCTGCAGCAAACCCGGGAACAGCTGACACCACCTGCTTGCACCACAGGAGCAGCCCAGGAGCTGGGGTACATGGGGCTGAGTGGTGCCCTGCGGGGTTCGGGGCACAGTGCAGCCCAGCAATTTCAGGCAGCTGGCATTGGCCGCTCCCAGAGTTGCTGCTGCATGGGGTGGGGTGAGTGGGGGCCCTGGCCCCAAGACTCTTTTCCCTTCCCCCAACAAACTTAACTGTTTGTGGGGGGCGCCTATCCCAGTTACATAGGAGTTAATTTATCTCACTACAACGAATTTGGGGTATAAAGAGGATCATTGCATAAGAGCGAATTTGCATATACAAAACCTGCATAAATCGAGCGAAACCTATATTAAGATCATTAAGGTATTTAACATGAGCTATCAAATTGGATGGTGGTATGCGATATGTAAAGGAGCGTGCAATTTCTTCACTTGGATTCCCCTTCACAGCACCAGTGGTTCAAAACTATAGAATTATATATATAATATGGAAGTTTTCCTTGGGTTTCAGTTTGGGTTTTGTTTTGGTGTGGGGGAGGGTTGTGTATGTGTTTCTTTTTTTATTTATTTTGTGTGTGTGTGTATTCACTCTAGCCCACTCAATAAGATGAATGAATTTACAATAGAAATGTCATTATTACACTTTAGGACGGGGTGGGCAATTATTTTGGGTGGAGGGCCACTTACTGAGTTTTGGCAAGCAATCAAGGGCCGCATGATAAGCAGTCAGGGGCAGAGGAATATTAATGTTCTAAATTTTTTAGGGGTTCCACGGGCCAGGTAGAATGGTCTGGCAGGCTGCATCTGGCCCACGGGCTGCATTTTGCCCACCCCTGCTTTTGGACAATGGCTGGCAACCTGTACAAGCCGCAGGCCAGAACAACCCAGCTTCAGTCCAGTGCAAGCTGGGTGGCTTTGGAGGCATGTCCGTGGTAGAGGACTTCCCCTGCAGTAGCATGGGCATAGCTGAAGACTACCTGTCCATGATGCAGCTCCTCACTTGTAGTCCCTGCGTAGATGTGAGCACAGACAAAGCCCTCCAGCTTTGTGGGCTGGATTTAGTCCACGGGCCAGATGTTGGAACCCCATATTTAAAATACTATGCATAACTAGGGACCTGCTGAATTTGAGGTGGCTACCTCCCGATTTCATAGGCAAAACATGGGGCTAGCAGCCACTTCATAGGCAGAGCACGGTGGACTGACCCATGTCTCTGGCACAAGGGCCCCAGGGGTCCCGCTCCTTGCTGCTGATTGGCTTTGAGACTGTCTGTCTTTCAGTTGTACCCCTCAGCTAATTGGCTGCAAGTTCTGTTGTGGCCCTGTCCCTCACTGCCTATTGGTAGAGAGGGGCAGGGCCATATGATGGGCAGCCCTCATAGCCAATTGAAGGCAAGGGTGGGGGGCGGCAGCCACCTTGCCGGCAGCCAGCCCCACCCTTCCCGCCCTGGCACACTACTGCAACATCCTAGTTTCATACTTACGTAGTTGGTAGGGTCAGAAGGGACCTGAGCAGATCATCAAGTCCGACCCCCTGTCATGGCAGGAAAGAGTACTGGGATCAGATGACCCCGGCAAGGTGTTCATCCAGCATCCTCTTAAAGATGCCCTGGGTAGGAGCCAGCACCACTTCTCTTGGAAGTTGGTTTCAGATCCTAGTCGCCCTGACAGTGAAGTAGCGCCTCCTGATATCCAGCCTAAATCTACCCTCTGTCAGCTTGTGACCGTTATTTCTTGTCACCCCTGGAAGTGCTTGGGGGAACAGGGATTCTCCCAATGCCTGCTGGTCCCCTCTGACTAATTTGTAAATGGCCACTAGATCCCCCCCTCAGCCTTCTCTTGTGGAGACTGAACAGGTTCAGGTCCCTTAGCCTCTCCTCGTACGGCCTGCCTTACTGACCCCTGATCATGCGAGTGGCCCTCCTCTGGACCCTCTCCACGTTGTCCACATCCCTCCTGAAGCGCGGCGCCCAGAACTGGACCCAGTACTCCATCTGCAGCCTGACCAGTGTTGCATAGAGGGGGAGGATCACCTCCTTGGACCTGCTCGTGATGCATCTGTAGATGCATGACAAGGTGCGGTTAACCTTCCTGACCGCGTCCCCACACAGTCGGCCCATGTTCATCTTGGAATCGATGATGACTCCAAGATCCTTTTCTGCCTCTGCACTGACGAGAAGGGAGTTCCCCAGCCTGTAGGTATGCTGCTGGTTCTTCCTCCCCAGGTGCAGTACCTTGCACTTGTCAGTGTTGAAACCCATCCTGTTCTCATCCGCCCACCCCTGGAACCTGCCTAGGTCCGATTTACAGCCTATTTGTCCCTTCTAGCGTGCCCACTTCTCCCCAAATCTTAGTGTCATCTGCAAATTTGAACAGGGTGATGAGCATAAAGGGAACATTGGTTGGAACTGCAGTGCTTGCTCATGTAGCAAGTTCTAGTTCAAGATCTAGAGCGCTTGGATGCAAGAGCCACGGTAGTCTTCTAGATGCTCTCACTGGTCTGAAGGAAACAGGTTTAATATCCTCTTAGGATTTCTGCTTATGATGGGGACTGAACAGTTGTGCTCTTACCTCTCCTCTCCTCCCCTCCCCCTTTGGTTTTTCTTTGTTGTTTTTAAACGAAAGCATGCACACAGTTGTACGGTGCTCCTTAAAGGTACAAATACACGTCCATTGTCTGTATAGTGTGAGTTCCCCACCTGAGATGATGCCTCTATATCATAATCCTTTTTCAATTTTTGTAATTAAATGGGAGGAAGCACCCTTCCAGACTGAAGAAGGGTACTAGTTTGGAAAAGGTTAAGAATTATTAGTCTTTACCATGGCTGGAGGAGAAAAAGGCATAATTTTGTCAGCCAAATTCATGGGTCCCCCAGCTGTTACTGAGCTGAAAGCCCTTGGGCTCTAAAACAGGTGGGTAGTATCATGTTGGTGTGTGTTTATGGGGATTCTTACAGCACAGCTTTATTGATTTGATTGTGGAAAGTGCAGTGAAATTCCATTATGCCAGGAAAAGTTATTCTACTCTGTATACACCAGGTGGATCCTGCAGTTACATATGAATGATATAAGTTCAGAACAGTGCCATCTGTATAGTGTATGAAGTCAGTAAAGCTTACTGACAAATATTTACAGTACTCCTAGGATACTCATCAAGTCAGAAGGTAAATAATTTAACTTTAATCGGTTGCAATCCTGTAGTATCCTTTAGAGCATGGAATTCCACTCTGATTCTAAAAATTATGAACTGGGATAATCTTTCTCACCTTAGAAAACCTTGCATCTTACTATTTAAAAATAGCTGTATAAGCTGTTAAATGGAACAAGTTAATCGTGATATTCAGGTAGATTCAGCTGAATCTCACTTCAGCTGGCTTTTTTTATTTTCTGTCCACCATTCTGGACCAGTAGTTTACTTCATTAGGTTAGGTAGCATATATCCAATAAAAGATGAGAATTCTTGTTTCCCTGTAGATCACTAGGATCCTCTTTATTGAATTCTTTATTTTGCTTGGCTTCAGGGCAACTGCAGCCTCAGCAGCTCCAGAGAGAAGAGTTTCTCTTCAAGGCTCCTGCTTCAAAGGATTTACACAGCTAGGAAAGGGACAATAACCAGCAAGTGCTGACAGATCTTCCTGCTTCTGGTCCTGTGTGTGTGTGTATCTTGTGTGTATGTGTTTTTCATACACCTACAGTGTGGCCTGAAACTATCAACTGACATCCAGTTTAGCTTTAAATGAAATTTTCCTGTGTTAATGAGTACATTGGAAAGAGAAAAGATTCCACTGAGGAAGGGAAGGGAAAAATTACATTTGGACAAAAAGCAAACCCTTGAGCTTTAAATTTTTTTAAGTTCAAAGGAATTAAATCTAGCAATGTGGAAGCTTAAACTCTGTTTTGACTTTAAGCACCTCGAGTATCCTTGCATTTTTCCTTTGAAGACCACATTATAATCTTCACACTTTATGGAATGCTTTCCTCAGATGATGGAAGTAGTAAAGGCTATGTCTACTTCAGTGATGCCCAAGCATTTCTTGAGGCTATTGAAACCTGATTTAGCAATATTGATGCAGAAATTGTCTTATTGCTTTTCCTCTGGATGTGAGCAATTGAAAGTACTCTTAGAATGTCTACCCTCTCTCTCTTAACAAGAACGGGAACCAAGACTGCATTGGAGTGTCTGTCATCGTTCAATCAGAAATGTGTAACTAAGCCACAAAGTAATGTTGACCTCCTTTCTTGGGCGTTGATTCAGCAAAGCTGAAGTGTTTGGGCTGAAATGTTTTAGAGAATTAGGAACTTGATGACTACTTTTGCTCTTGTCCAGGTGATAATGTTCTGTAATGTGGAAGAGAAATTCTTCAAGGTGCCTTTAATAGTAAGGCTGTTTTTTGATGATCAATATCAAAGGTCCTGGTGGCCCAAATTTTTGTGTGTGGGTGGTTTGGGGGGGGGGGGGGTTGTGTGATTTTGTTCCATCTTTGTCCCTGCAGAAATAGGGTCGCCATGTTACTTTTAAGAAAAACTGGGATCCTCCCCTCCCCCCCACCATCCCTGATGCCAAGGCAAGTCAGGCTGGAAGCATCTGGCGAGGGCAGGCAAGCTGCCCAAGAGGGCCCATTCCTTCAGGGACCCATCAGACATCAGTGCCTCAGCTCTGAGCTTCCTTGCAAAACTGCAGCTAACCCAGTGGCATGGGGATGGCCACTAGGGCTGTGCAAAATTTTGCCTGATGTTTAGTTTCGATGCGTTTCAAGCTCAAAACAGTGAAATCGAAACAAAACAAAAGCCTTCGAAATGAAACAAGGGTACTTAAAACGTTTTGAAAGTTTCAAAGCATTTTGAGTTTCGAAGCCAGGCTTACTTGGCTTCAGTGCTGGTCCCAGCCAGCAGCACCAGCCTCCTGTCATCCGACAGCCAGATAGGTGGCCCACCTGCACCCCTGGGAGGGCTGCGGGGGCTGTGCCAGACTGCTCCCAGGGGTTGCAGGCCCCCAACTTGCCTCCTGGATCACAGGAGGCTGGTGCTGCCGGTTGGGGTCAGCAGCAGCACTGATCTTCCCAGTGCTGGCTGTGGAATAGTCTATGGGCGAAACATCGAAACAGCATTGAAATGTCGAAGCAGAACGGTGCTGTTTTGCGCAGCCCTAATGAGCACCCACCCACAGCTTGCCATCAAGGGGGCATGGAAGCCTTCCCCTCCACCCCAGCCCAGTACATAAAAGCTCTCACCTGGCACAGGGCTATCTGGCACCACATGGGCTCCTGACTGGATGGACATGCAGACATGCACAGGGAGTGCCAGGCTCCGCACAGACCCAGGCATATGGAACCCCTGCTGCAAGCATGGCCAGATGCATGGCTTTGCTGCTCCCTGCATGGGCAGTGCATGCAAGCAACTGGCATGGCAGCAGCTGCA
>NW_005843105.1:363948-369741 GCF_000455745.1 Alligator sinensis | reverse complement strand
CAGTCGGTGCAGGTGGCAGCCTGCCCCCACTCGCTGCATTGGGAGGAGCTCAGCCGCGCGCGCTCCAGGCCCCTGCCCAGGAGCTTCCAAGGGCCCGTGGGGCCGAGAGCTCCCCTGCTTCTGCTGCCAGCAGGAGACAAAGGAGCGCAGGATCCAGCGCTGCTTTCCACTGGCCTTGCACTGAAATCACTGCTCCCACGGCTCTGCCGTTGGGACCACAAGCCAGCGACTCTGGAAGCAACTGTGCAAGGCCAATATGTCGCAAGCAGCCCTGGCAACGACCAGCTAACGTGGAGCGCAGCCTGCGGCGCGGCCAGGGATGTTGGCGGGAGGTGCAGCATGGGCAGGCTCCAAGCTGGGTTCGTGCCCCAGCCCGGCCCTGCTGCGACCCCAGGAGGAGCCGTGGCGGCCCAGCTGCGCCCACTCCCCAAGGAGGGTTGGCGGCTGCACAGAGTAAGGATATTGGCTCAACAGGCCAAAGCCAGATTTACTTAATTGCAACCCAAAGCATCCCCAACTCCAGGAGCTCCGCACAGGGGCCGTGCCCTACATGGGCTCAGAGCCTTGCTTTATATCGGTTGCAAAGGCAAGCTGCTGCCTTGGTGCCAACGGGGCTTGGAAGGAGAGTGCCCACCCTCCTGCCAGCCCCGAGCCTTTGTATTTCAATTTGATCCTTTATATTCAAATCAGGGAAAAACACAAACCCCCCGGCTTGGAAAGGGGCCGACAGGAACAGAGGCCCCCGAAGCGCTGATCACGAGTCACTGCTGCACTGGACAGGAGGGCAAGGGAACAGAATGGGGGACGGGGTTTCTGGACGGACTCACCTGTGCCCTTGGCTGCAACTGGGGGACGACGGGATTTACACGCTCGAGCGAGACCCAGCAGGCAGGACGTGCACTCCCCAAGGGGGGCCACTCAAACCCTCTCCACACACGTGCACATGCAGGCACATTTCTTCAGCTAAGCTGACATTGTGCGCACCAAGTTTTGCAGGAGTTTGGAGAAAAGCTCGGCGGGCAGGGGAGGGTGCCCAGCAGTTCGTTAGCAAAGTAAATTGCTGTTTCCCGCAGCTTATCAGGTGTGTTAGCAGCTCCCAGCCTTGGCCCGGCTCATCAGCACCGCTTTACCGCAAGCCTTTACACATCCAGGCGGCACAGGATGACATTTATAGTGGGAAGTTTTATTCCTGTTGTAAATAACCTCTAATAGCGCAGGTCATTACACTAATTACAGAAGATAATTAATTTCCTAATTCTTGCTAGACTGCTGCATATCACAAGGAGAGCGCCATCCATTACTGCCTCATGCAGCAGTGACCTCACTTCTCCTCTCCGCCAGCCCCGCCTTCCGCATTTCAGCGCTCGGGCAAGTTATTTGTCATGCCGCCATCAAGCTGTTGCAAAACGGGCAGGCTCGGAGGTGTCCTCCCCTCCATGCAAAACCAGGATAAAGCCACCCCCTCCCCGCAGCTCCTCTCCCGTCCTCCCGAGACTTTCCACATTTCAGAGCGGTGGAGAGTTACCCCCGCGTGCCCGACGGAGCCCAGTCCCACCGCACCGGCTCGTCTATCGCTGTCCTGGGGGAACGGTGAGTGCCGGGGCTGGGCCCCTGCGAAAGGGAGCCGTTGCCTACATTCGAACAGCATTTGCACGGCTTCCTCTCGTTGTTACGGTTATTTCACCCCGGGCTCAACAGCGCTCCCTTGCACCCGTGGGTCAATCTTGTGAATGTGCATTGGCATCCTGGGCCCGCCGTGCCCCGATGCAGACCAGACCCGACCCTTTCCTCGTAGACGGGATGGCCAGGACGACAGAGCGCGGGGGCCTCACCACCTCCTGCTCCCCCACAACCTCCAGGGCTCGGACGCACTCACCCCAGACACCCTGGGACCGTGCAGCCGAACAAGCCCCGCCAAAACCAGCCCCTGCCCTGGCACGTCTGCAGGAAGCCATCCTCGCGACGAGGGCGACCCGCTGGTGGCTATTAATATGCAGCAGATTGATGATCGCTCTCCGGATGCTGCAATCACTACAAACCCAGCCTGCAAGCGGGAACATCTGCAGGATCATATCACTCCACAGGGCCGAGCGTGCAGGCGGCCATAACCTCTCCTGCACAGATGGCAGAGTAAAGACAACCTGGCACCCGGCAGCTCGTGCCACCTCGTTGTCTTCACCTCGTCCGGGCCTGTAAATGAGGATGATGGAGCGCTCGAGACCCCCCATGCTTCACGACAGCCAAGCATGGGTATCACCCCACTGCAGCTTGCAGCCAGCCAGGGATTGCCTCGAGGCCAGCCTGCCACGCGGGCTGCGGTTTGGGAGCTTCTGGCCCTCGTGGCTGTGGACACTCAGGCGCCTGGCCACGCTGCTTTCCAGGCAGAAGGGGACAGGTGTGATGCATGCATTGCTCCAGGGCTTCTGCTTTTGCTCCGTGCACAACTCAGCAGCCCCTGGGCTGGGTTTTATGACACTCATTTCTCAGGAAGAGACGCAGCCCCGGGCTGACACAGGGAAGCCTCCGCTGCTGCCTCCTGCTCTGCTGGACTCACCTGGCCATCGATGCTGCCCATCGCACAGCAGGGAGCGGCCACCGCCCGGGCCAGGCCGGGCCAAGGAGCTGCACACAAGCAGAGCACCTGGGGCAGCGTCCATAGCGCCCCAGGCTGCAGGAGGGGGGCTCCCTCTGCCCCCAAGCTAGAGGGCTGCAGCACTGGGGAGGTCCCCGCAGAGGTCCGGCTCCCGTCCGCAGGCGAAGGGGCAGTGCGACGCCGCGACTGCGCTGCAAGAGCAGACAGAGGAGAGCAGAGGAGCAGGGGAACGCGCTGCTGCAGGACCCCATGGAGGCCCAGCCATGGTGCAGAGCCCAAGAAGGGCTGATGGATGCCGTGGATACCCACTCCTATCAGTGGGGTGAATATTTATGAGGGATATCAAACCTTCACACTTCAAGGCCTGAGCCAAGCACTAGCTAATGAGGGCGTCGGAGGAGCACCCCTGAGGGAAGGTCACGTCACAACGGGGCGGCTTTCATCTCCCCAGAAAACGTCTTTGCCCCCTGGTCTGAGGCGGCTTGGCGCTCGCTGCGCTCTCATCAGGGCTGGCACAAGTGCCTGGCTGTTGACAGCCAGCTTCCCTCAAACAGTGACATCTCCCGATGGACGTGCAGCTGACACCCCCGGCTGGCGCGGTGACAGCCTCGCACCGGGGGTCCCTGGTCCTGAGCGAGGCAGCAGCTGACACCGCCGCGGAGCCCGGTGCAGCCGCAGCCAGGAGGAGCTGATGGCCAGAGCTGGCGCTCGCCGGGCGCTAGGCACGCCACCACGGTGCGCGGCGCGCTCCCTGCTCTGCAAAGGGTTTCGGCACGCGGGGAGGGGAAACGCAGACATGGCAAGGCCCGGCGTTGGTGCTTGAGGCAGGGCAGGCTCTTCCTAAACCAGCTCTTGACAGCCACCGAGCCAAGCCCACGGCGACCTTTCCAGGAGCAGGAGCCCTCAGGCAGCCACGACCGAGGGCCAGCGTGGTTCTCCGTGGGGTCCCCACGAGCTCCCAGGGCCTGGCGTCTCCGACAGCTGGACTGACGTGCCCGCACGCAAGCCCGAGGGAGCTGCTCCCCTCCCTCTGGTCCGCACGCTCCACTGCCCGAATCGGGCCTCCCCAGCCCGCGTCCAGGGCAGCTGCAGCCATCGCCCGCTGGGCACGCACTCCCACTCTGCCAGCACTCCCTGGGCCTAGGAAAGGGCCTGAACTGCCCGCAGGGCACACTGCTCCAGCCCGGGCCAGGCTGCTCAGCGGGGTCACAGCAGCCCCTTGGCTGGGGTGCAGGCAGTCATGCAATGAATGAGGCAACCAGAGAGCAGGACTTTCTCCTTCATTTGCTCAAGATGCTCGCCACGTGAGGGAGCATCTTGGGGAATGCTGCTCCCACAAGATCCTGGGGCCCCGCCAGCGAGCAAGCAGCCCCTGCACTTGTGCACCAGCCACCACAGGCACGTGCAGCAGCCAGCGAACGGGAGTCGGTGCTCAGGGACACGCAGCGCGGACCAGCCTCACTGGGTGACCAGTTGCCCATCTTGGCTCGTGACACCACTCCTCACAAGGGCCCACGCAGGCAGCCGTGCCAGGAGCCACCAGCCCCGGCGGGAAGCGACGGCCGTGCCAGGGTGCTCCCGCGGGCTGGGCCGGGCTGCGTGACACAGAATTGCCCGGAGGCAGCAGGGCTAGAAAGGGTCAGGGACCAGCAAGGGGGTGGGCACAGGCCTCCCTTCGCCTCGCTGCCCTTCAAAGTCGTTCAGAAGCGAGTGCCCTTCTGCCACGAGCCTCCCGCCTGCTGCACTGGCCCCGGGACCCGGCTGTCTTTCCCCAGAGCGGGCGCCCAGTTAGCATCTCCCCTTCGAAAGACAGGAGTGCCTGTGTGGCCAGGACCCTCCCTGACCCCAGCCCCAGGGCCTGGAGCCTGCTGCTGTGACCGACGACGTGGCTCAGCGGGACGCCGGCAGCCCGGTACAGCAGGTCCCCCGCCGCGAGGGCTGCAAAGCCAGGCCAAGAGGGAGCGGGGTCGCAGCAGAGAGTGACTTCCCCTCTCCCCGAGTGCCTTCGAAAGTGGGTTGCAGCGGCTCTGCTCTCCCCGCCTTATCTGCTTTGCACTAAAAGCCCTCCAAGCACGGCAGGTTTTCACGCAGCGTTTTCGTGCCTAATCCCCTTTTGTTCGGGCTGATACCGGCATTGCAACACAAGCCTCGTCCCTGCGACTTAGGAGGGATTACGCGCCGCGAGCCTGCCGCTCGGGGGGAGACGCTTCCTCAAATCAAATTTTACACAAACCCGAGTGTGAGAATAATCAAAGCACAAATCCCTGCTGGGGCCAAGGGAGAGGGAAGGAGTCAGCTCCTCCACGTCCCACACAGCAGCATCACTGCATCGCTCACCCGGGCACGGCCAGGCCTCCCCACCTCCATGCAGGGACGCTAGTGGGACCACCAGGCCCCACAGCCAGCAGCTGCCCTCTGCTCACACCGGGGCCAAGGCACGCGGGGGTTGGCACCTGGTTCCTTTCCTGAACACAGGGGAGCTCGCTGCAAGACACGAGGCCTGGCAGGATAGCCCCAGGCCTTCGTGCTGCTGCAGTGCAGACCATGGCAGCGCCACGTGACCCGGGCTCCCTCGTGCCAGGCGCAGGACAAACAGGCAGACCTGGAGAAGTTGGGGATGCAGACAGAGCCGGGTGCACGCCCATGGCTACCGTCCAAGGTGCCGCCTCCACCGCACATCCGCACCCGTCGTCTTGGTGCTGTGCTAGGACTCGGACACACAGGCGGAGGACCGTTCTGAGCACGCGGGCCTGGGGGCAAAGCAGCCCGGCCCACTGGAGCCCGGGCACCGCAAGGCACGGAGGTCTTAGCTGCAGCCTGGGCAGCAGGGGCGACAGGAGCAATGCAAAACTGTACTTGCCCCAGGGCACTCCATGGCCAGGGGCAGACAGAAGCAAAGCCCCCCAGCAGCAAGGGACCCGAAACCTGCCACGGTGCCGCTCCACACAAAACTATACATTTATCCAGGCGGTTTAATTCAGCTCCATCCAGCACAACACGATTACACGCTCGGGGAGGACTAAATCCCTGCCCTGCTGCGGCTAAGCACGGCCTACCACACGGCTCTCCACGCCCGGGCCACACGCCCCGCGGGTGGCAATGGTACCTCATCACAGGCCACCTTCGAGCACTCGGTCTCGTGGTGCCCCCTCCATAAAAAGGGGGACCGCGGCAATGCCCGGGTGCGGCGGGGGAGGAAA
>NW_005843105.1:362243-363796 GCF_000455745.1 Alligator sinensis | reverse complement strand
CCCCGCGTCCGCCGCCGGGGAACGGGGGGAGCCGTGGCTGTCGCCGTGCCGAGGAGCATCAGAAGAGCACGGGCGCGCTGCATGTGGAAGAGGAGGCCGATGCGGTGCCGGGAAGCCCAACTGGCACAACAGACGCCTCTGGCACGACCGGAGAGGAAAGCACCTGCCCGTGGGCAGCGCCCGTCACCAGAAGCAGGCGCCAGATGGTCGTGCCCGCCCACAGCGCAGTCACGCTGGAGACACGTTTCTGACGGGGGCGGGAAGGAAAGAAGCCCGAGAACGAGGCTTCGGGATCAGCAGCTCCGAAGGAAACTGAGGCACAGATGGCAAAGGTGTGCTGGGCCAAGGCATGGCTCAGGGCAGCAGCAGAAACAGCGCCCAGCCACCCCCTCCACCCCACCCGGGTGCCACAGGGCTACAGACGGCTGAATTCAATGTCAAGGCACGCGCTGCCCGCACAGCTCCTCTCCCCCAGGCCAGGCCCGCAGGCGCTTGCAACCAGCCCCCGGTGCAGCAACTGTCCCCTCTACCCCAGGCCAGGCTGTGGGGAGGGAGCAGCGAGTGTAGGAAATGGGCAGAGGAGAACAGCTCCACGCTGGCGGGCTGCCGGTCCAAGCGGGAGTTATTTTACTGCAGTGAAGAGGAGCGATTGCAAAAGCAGCCAGGTCCCTCAACTGCAGAGCCACCAACGGCTCAGGACCCCGGCCACAGGCTGTGACGGCCCCCGGATGGCCAACAGCCCCCAACGCCCGAGCGGGTGCACGGGGCTCTGCTTTCCTGGTGAAATATTGCCGGGGCGGCTCCTGTAATATATATGTCAGGGCTGCCGCCTCGTCGTATCGATCTCCCGTAGCTGCTGGGACATCCGCGCTGGAACGAGCGCCGCGCTGCTGCAGAAGGATAGGTAAAGCCCATCTGACAGTTTCGATTAAGGGAGTGTGAGAAGCGATTTGCGTAAAGGGCTCCGGCGTGGCGGGGAGAGAGGAGGGCAGCCCGAAGGCAGCCTGTCTGTAAACTCCGATCTGGGTAAGTGAAGTGATTTCCTACAGGAAGTGATGGGGGACAGAACGATTCCTCCGCCGCGGCTGTCGCGGGCTGACGGACCCCTCAGCCTGCCTGCCCGTGCCGCCAACTGCCTGGACAAGCATGCGATCTGACAGACGGGGACGCGCTCCCCGGATCCCGCTCGCCACCACTGGGCTTCGAGCAGCAAGAGGAGCAGCAGCAGGGGTGGCGGAGAGCAGCCCCGGGGTGCAGCATGGAGACAGACCGGGATGACCGCAACCACCCAGCGCGGGCACTCCGGGGCCCCACAGCAAGCGGCACAGGGCACCGCACCCCACTCCACGCCTTGGCTTCCCCATCGCTAAGCAGAGCGTGGGCCATACTTAGCAGGATCCAACCATGCCAGCGTCTGCCGAGCCCCGTGGGTGACTGGTGGCCTCGCAGGGAGGCCCACGGCCCCGTAGAGTGGACAATCAGGGGCCCACGTGCCACCAACTCCTTGCTCGTCCTGTGCACAGGGACGACGTGGCTTCAACGCAGCTCGGGGC
>NW_005843105.1:359413-362212 GCF_000455745.1 Alligator sinensis | reverse complement strand
TGTGCCCCATTGGCGGTCCCTCCTGCTGCAGGATCAGGAGGCCTCGTTTGCTTTAAGTCTTGGCCGTTTGCAAACCAGGGTCCAGGGTGAGGACCCTGTCCCAACCCCCTCCGTGCCCAGTGGCTCCACACTGCCCAGACACCGTCACCAGCCGCCGTGGCAGCGCACTAGCCACCTGCATGCGACAACGATGGCTGGGAGGCAGGATATGGTCCCCGGGAAGCTGGGGGCTCTCAAGTTGTTTTCCCTGACGGAGACTCAGAGCCCAGGACCCCTGGGCCGGCTCCTTTCTTTGCAGGGAGGGCGAGGCAGGGATTTAACGTACTGGAAGGGGCAGGTCGGGAGCAGGGAGCCGTCTTGCTCTTTGACTTGCTCGTTATAGGTTATCACAGATAAATGCTGCGCCAGGGGGACCGGCTGCCTCTTGTACATCCAATGTTGTAAAAACGCCAAGAAGAAAAAGTGCGCACATTGGAGCAAATTATTTCCTGGGGTCCCGGAGGTCAGGGCTGCCCTGCCCAGCACCACAGCTCAGAGACGCTCCTCCTTCCCCAGAGCGCATCTCCGCTCTGTCGGCTGCACGGGGCAAAGATAGCACGCGTGCACGACTTGCACCCACACGCCTCTGGAAACACAGAGGGTTGCACCTGACAAATGCCAGCCCCCCACTAAAGGGCCCCCCAGAAACGCTGTCCCAGGGATGTCGGGCTCCCTCTGGGACGCAGCAGGCGAGCTGGCCTCCGGGCCGGTCCTGTTGTCCCCAAGGAGGACGAGGCCAGCTGACACCCCCCTGCCTCCCTTTTCCCCAGCCTCCAGATGGTGAAGTCTCACTTGGCCCGAGACGGGAAGAAGTGGGAGAGGAGGCTGCGCCGAAGCTCGTTCCTCCCCTCCCGGTGCCCACCCCTCCCAAATGCCTGCGCGAGGCAAGCGGGGGCTTGGGAAGCGTGGCACCTGTCAGGCAGCATTAGAGCCACATCCATCCGCTTCTCCCGGCTCTGAGAGAGACGTTAAATATTCATGCCTTCTGTCACTCAGCTGAAAAGGCCCCGACTTGTCAGCTCACTTTTTTCTCCCTGTCTTTGAAGTTATAAAAGGAAAGGAAGAAGTGCTGCCCTCTCTTCCACGCAGCCTTAGAGAGCGAGCCCCCGGGCACGGGGCAGGGCAGGCGCACGGCACCCCCCGCCAGGGAGCCGGGGTGCATCTGCCAGGGATCACAGCACAAAAGGGCTCATGCGAGTCCCTCCCATGACTTGGTGTCTCACCCGGTGTCGAGCGAACCGAGAGTCAAGAGGCGCAGGGGCTTCCTGGGGGGGTCGGGAGGTGCAGCGAGAGCCCAGCGCCCAACTCCAGCAGGGCCAGAGCAGTGCAGAGCTGCACATCCCCAGGCACCAAGAGCCCAGGGCCACGTCTCTGCTTAGCCACGAGGCTGCTCTCGGTGGGGCTCACCTTGGAGTGATGTGCCGGGGTCCTGCGGGGAAGTTGCTGGGATCCAGGACTGATCTGCAGTCAGAGGGGCAGCAAGCAGCCATCGGCCCAAACTCGCCCCCACCGAGGACACTACCAGCAGCCCCAGAGCCGGGGTGGGACGGGCAGGTTCTGAGCAGGAGACGAGGCTGCCGACGTGGCACGGCATGGGCAGACGTGGCCCTGCCAGAGAACCACAACACCGTCCCTGGCCTCGCGCCCCCAGCGCACATCACCTCCCCTCCTCCAGCTCACATCAGCCATTGCAAGGACTTTCCAAGTGACCTAGAGAAAGACAGAGCCACTAGGACCCTCCAAGCCATTGAACCCCCAGTCCAGGAAGAGAACGGTTGTCTTCGGAGGGCAGAAACCACCCGGCAAAGGTGTGCCTGCCTGCAGGCATCCTCACAGCCCACGGCCCTGCCCGCTCAGCTCAAAGACACTCACCATCACCGACAGCCCTGCACGGAGAGCGCATCCCGGCACAACTCTGCAGCCTCATGGAAACCCTCGGAGCAAGCTGCTGTGCCACGGACCTGCAGAGCACCCAGTCCCCTGCAGCCCCCCATGCACACACACACGGCTGCGATCCAGACACAAGCCCCGCGTGGTCGCTGCTTCCCCCGACCACCGCGCACTGATGGATCCGAGGCTGTGCTGTGCCCCCGGCCAAGCCGCCTGCGCCCCGGGTCACTTCCCAGCCAGACAGCAAGGACTCACCAAGCAATCGCCTGCCTGCGGGCTGCACCTGCAGAAAGTGCAAGGTGGAGGGTGACGCCCCCCACCCTGCGTGGGCTAGCACGTGAGCTTCACAGCCCCATGGCAAAATTAAAAGCCATGTGAACAGACAAATCAATTAGGATCTTGTTTCTAGCTACACCTACACACAAAGCCAACCCAAGCCGGGGTCTTTGGCTGACCAGCTGTCTGAGCACTTGGCTTATCCTTGCCAAGACTCACAGCAGCACAAGAACATTTGAGAGCCCTGATTTCTGAGAGAAATAAAGCCCCCTTATAATCCTCTCACCCATTAAATCCTGGGCCGGTTGGCTTGAAACAAAGCCACTAACTCCTCAGAAGAGCTTATGGCCAGCAAAGCTCGCTCGCTGAAGCAGGAGACCGGGGAGGGAGCACAGGGCCTGCAGGACTGGTAGGAAGCGGTCTCTGCCCGGACACGGACATCCCCCCTCATGTTCCAGACAGGCTTCACACGTGACACGGACTTTTAACCAGGTTCTGCTGTGACACCATCTCACCGACATCGCTGGCCCAGGAGAACGCCTAACGGGCAAGCCCCAGACAGCACGAGAAAGACAAACGAGTCCCATTCGGCAC
>NW_005843105.1:352403-358752 GCF_000455745.1 Alligator sinensis | reverse complement strand
CCAATCTCCCAAGCATCCCTGGCTACCTGGGCCCGCGCGCAGGGCCGGGTCTTCCCCCCCTGCCCAGGTGACCAGAGCATCGCCTCCCAGGCGCCAGGCTTTTGTCTGCAGACAAGGTGGGAGATCCCCGCCCTGAGGGATTCAACAGCAGCCTCTCAGGCTGGCAGAGACAGGTCTCTGGAGAGGGGCACCGACGGGGCATTTCTGCCACAACCTGCACAGCCACAGCATGCGGCACCTTGCACGTCCGCACCGCAGAGATGCAACCTGCCATGCATGCAACCCACACGCAAAGCTGTGGCACCACGAGACAGCCCGCCCCAAGGCAGAGCCAGGAGAATCCGAGTTGCAGCCCCCTCCTGCCACGGTGCCAGCAATGCCTGGTCCCTGCAGGATCTTTCACTGCAGAAGCAGGAGTAGATCCACCAAGGAGCAAATGACATAGGAAGGTTGTGGGGCAAGAGATGCAACCCAGTCACGTCGCTCGCCCAGATGTGCGCGCCCAGGCCTCCAAACAACAGGGCTTTGTTTCTAATGCCAAACGAAACGCAGGTGTATAAATGCCAGCCGTCCCATCTGTCTCTCTCCGTGTCACTCACACCGAGGGCTGCGTCGCTACGAGCACTCAAATGCACCGTGCTTCCAAATTGCCAAATAGACAACGCAGCAGGTCTTCCATTTCGGAGAACTTTCCCGTCAGAGACGTTTTATTGCATTAGTGGCACATTGTGACATCGGGCGCAGCCGTGCATCCATGCGACAACCTGAGCTCTCGGAGACTGTTTCTACCTCTTGGGATGGGCAACTTAAGCCAGGGGCAACCTGAGGGCCCAGAAACCAGAGGGCAAGAAAAAGAGCTTTTCTCACCTGTCTGCCAGGATTTTGAAGCCAGCCACGTGGTATTTTGGGGCTTGACCCATGAATGCCTGGGGCTGGCACCACTGCCCCACAGCCCTGTGACATCCTCTCCCCCCAGGCCTGGCAGCCCTCGTGCCCTCTGGGCAGCACTTCTCCATGCCAGGCATCTGCTCCTGCCTCTCAAAACCAGGCCTGGAAGGGACCCCTTTCTCCATAGCCACTGAGACACGATGCACAGGGGGCCCTTCCTGCCCGTGGAGCTGCTTTCATGTGGGGGAGAGGGGATCCCAACCCCATATGCTATAGGGACATTGGTGGTGTAACCTCCGCTGAACTTCAAGCAGAAGCAAGGTTGCCACCACAGTGCACAGGAGATGCAGGGAGAGGTATTAATTAGCAGGCTAGTGCACTTGGCACTCAGACAGCCCCCGCCCCTGCCCAGCAAGTGCCACACAACTTCTGTCCATGCCGACAAGAGCAGAGACCCTTGGGCCACCTCGGCAGGCCTCGGTCAGCGCCAAGCCCCTGGCCTGCACGGGTCTGTACCGAGCCCTGCCCCGTGGAGCCGACCCCGGTGCCCTCACGCTACGGAGGATGGATACTTGGGGCCAGCGCTGCAGCAATGGCTGGGGTTACATCAAGCTGCCTGGTCACAGGAACGGGTCAGACGGGACCTCACGGGTCATCTAGTCCAGCCCCCAAGTCACGCTGCAATGGCCCTGCCTCCTCGCTGGCAGCCTCCAAAGGTCGCCGCAAACAGCACTGGGACAGGAGGCAACGGGAACAGCAGCTGCAGCTGGTCTCGGGATGCTGCCCAGACACCCGTGTGCCAGGTTTTGCCCTGGCCGTGAGGTCCCAGCAAGGAGGCTTCGGGCACCCCCATGAAAGAGGAGACGTGCCCCAGGGAGCTGGCCCAGGACGGGGTGCAGCGAGCAGCAGTTCTGTTCAGAGCAGACCCACCCCACACGTGTCCCCGCACCAGACCGCAGCGGGCAGGCCTGGGCGCTGCGTACCAGGTCCCCACATTGAACTAGGTCCTCACCCGATCCCACACAGCTCCTTTTCTGCTCCCTCCACTCCCTGCCCTTCCCCATGCACCTGCCCTCCAGCCCCCAGCCAAGTGGAGAGGGGCTGGGGCTTCCTCCCCAAGGCCGGTCGGTGCCTTAGCCCAGGCGAGGAAGGCGCAGGCACTTCGGAGAAGCCCAGCCCTGCACAGAGTGGCAACACCGGCACTTATCGCACAGCGCAGCTCACAGCCCTGATAACGATTGATTTACTTAGTTTCAGCAGTTTAATCTTGTCCTTCCCTTGCAGCAGAGCTGCTTTCCCACGAGTCCCTGGTGGGAAGCTCTCTGTATTGGGCTGAAAAGAAGGGAAAAAGGTAAAAAAAAAAAAAAAACAACACACAACAAACCACATACCTTCTGGCAAAACCCAGAGCACCACTTACACAACATCTTTCCTCACTCCATTATTTATAGCACAACTGAAACATTTATTCCTACACTGCACTACCAAGCGCATCGGTGTTTGGGGCGAGCGGTAACAAGCACCGTGAAGCTGTCGGGGCCCGCACCTCTGCCGCCGAGCGCTTGGTACCCGCAGGAACGGCTCAGCGTGCGGAGGGCAGGCGGCTGGGCCAAACGCTCAGCTGCCCTCCAAGGCGTCCGCATTGCCCAGCACACAGACAGCATCCCCACAGCAAACGCGACAGCCAACGCCAGCCAGGACACCCGCGGCCAGGTCGCTTACTGGAGGGATGGATTCAGCATCAGGCTCCCGAAGCATAGGCTCCGGCCCCAGGAGCAGCAATATTCTTGTTCCCTTGCAGATGCCATGACCCAGGCTACCTGCCCAGAGGAGGCCGCGGCGAGGTGCTCTGGAGAAAGCCCCTTGTTTGGCAGCTACCCAGACTACTGCAGCTGGACTGCCGGGTGCTCAGCAGCTCTGCTGGCTGGAGATCAGGCCACGCTCAGGACTCAGCAGCGCGGGCACTGGCTGCTCAGCCCGCCCATAGCTTCATAGTTGTTAGGGGCTGGAAAGGACCTTACAGATCACTGGGTCCAGCCCATTGGGTCCAGTGTGGTTGCATGTGCCTGGTCTGACCTGGCTCCAATACCAGTGCCCAAGTTATTTAAATGCTCCTGCTGCTTCACCTGCCCCAGCATCTCGTGAGAGGGGAAACAACGCTAGAAACGGCTGTTGCATCTCACGCTGGGCAGGACCTCAGGTGTGATGCTCCATGATTAACCAGGAGGCAAATGTGTTCCCAAAGGCCAAGGCCTCCCCTGCCCCGTGCGCCAGCAGGCTGAAGAAGTGTCAGCTCCATAAAGCAACCTCCCTGGCTCTTGGGTGGGATTACAGCTCTGCAGAAGTTCATGTCTAAAACTGGCCCTGCGCCCTCCGGTCCCCCTGCATTTGCACAAGCATGAACTGGAAACCAGTATCATTTGGGGTCCATCACAGCAACAGGACCTTGCACAAGTGTCTCTGGTGCACACCGAGCCTGTTGAAGGATGCTCATGGAAGAGCGATGCCAACCGAGAGCTCAGACCCATGGGACGGGGGGCTCCTCTCCCCATTACCTCCCACGCAACTCCTCCCAGACCCAACCCTGCCAAATCCAAAACGAGCTGAGGTCTCCCATGGCAGAGCCAGGAGCAGGATTGGACCCTGGCAGCCCACCGCTGTGCTGTGCTCCCCTCCCAGCTGTTGGAGTGGTTAATGAGAACATTAGCACAGCCATTATTTTTTGCCCTTGACAGCTGTCACTTTCCAAAGCCTGCGAGTAGAGACAGATACATGAATGATCCCGCTCCCCACCCACCAGCGGCTGCACGCACCCGGGCAGCCGCACCAACCGATTCCACCCACGATGCAAACCCCGAGGCTCATGGCTAGTGGGAAGCAAGAGCCAATGCTACGTTGGGAGGAGCAGTTCCAGGCCCACGCGGCACGTGCAGCCGTCCGCGCCAGCCCTGCCCCCTTGTCCCTGGACCTCCACGGGCCGCAGAGCTCCAGCCTAGTTAGGAGGCCTGAGACCTAGTGCCCCCCTCTGCCCCAGGCAGCTACATGGAGAGCAGGATAGATGGCTTTGGCATAGCCAGAGGAGCGGGCAGTGGCCCTGCAGGTGGAGCCCAGCAGCTCTGGTGCCTGTGCTACGATTTCAGAAATATAGAAAGCAGGGTAGATTTGCACCTTATGGACCAGCTACATCAGAGGCAGAGAAAACATTTGCTTCTGTGAGCCCAGGTGCACCCCTCCCCTGCCTTCAGACAAACACGGTGAGCTACCTCCCCCTGTTCATAAACAGGAGCATTGTGTGTGGTACCTGCATGCACACACACACACGCACGTATTACCGGAGGTTGATATCGTGGCAGGATAAAGTAATTACTGACGGATTAATGTGCAGATTGTAGCCTAACTGTCTCAAAGTCATGTAAAGCTAATCAATAGCAGTTAATCAATACATTGATCCATCATTTGCTGCCAGTAATTACATTTCAAGGAGGTACAAATCCTATTACATGTGTCTTTAGTCACTACTAATGCTGGGCCTGCGAAGACGCAGCTGGATTAAAAAGACTGCGGTCAGTCCCTCCTGGTGTTGTAAATACAGCCTCAGCCCAAAGCATCACGTCGGTGGGGCCGAGCCTGGGAGAGCTGCTCTAAATGCAGCAGACTCGCGGCTAGCCCGAGCCTGGGCCTGGGAAGGGCAGCTGTGCCAGGCAGGTGCTGGAAAGCAATGCCCAACAGACGGCACTTCTGCTGCCGCTCCCGGCCTGGCCCTGCGCGGAGAGACCCTGGCACAAGCTAGCAGGAAAACACACCCAGAGAGCTGAGCACCTGAGAGCAGAGCCCAGCCCCTTGCTGCTCTGCTGGCCTGGCCAGATGGGCAGCACTGCCCACACCCGCGCTGTTTGGGGCTGAGGAAACACGGACCCTGGCCCGCACGAGATGCACGCGGGAGTTCTCTGCATGTTTAATTGGATCTGTCATCTGGCAGTCTAATTTGATTGGATGACAATAATGAAAGCAGGTCCTGGTCTGCAGCAAGGATTAGCCCAATCAGCCCTAAGTGGCTACTTTATTGTTCAGCTCACTGGCACCAGCTGTGCGTGTGTGCAATCAGCCCTTAATAACCATTACACTTCATCCGCTGCAGCTGCCCGGGAAACCGGCAGTTCATCTGCAAACCTTTTCCTCTGCCCTGGAAACTCAGGGGGAGGGAGGCTGGCAGGTTTGTGCTTTCACACTCCCATGCAAATCAGAGGCAGGGTGAGCCAGACCTCAATGCAAACCAGAACCCAGCCTGGGTGCCACCAGCGCGGAGAGCAGCAGCTGGTTAAAATGATCCTGGGGCTTTCAGCAAGCTCCCCTCCTCCCGTGGGCTGCAGCTCCTACCCCAGCACCTGAGCTTCACTTCAGCCCAGGGTCTTCGCTGTCATGCTTGGGCCTAGTCCCCGTGGCTCCCTGGCTGGAGGTGTGAGCAGAGTCCTGCAGCTCGGGGGCAAGTGGGGCTCGCTGAGCAACCCCTGTACTGACGGAGCCACACACCCGCCCAGGGCACTGACTGCAGCAGCAAGGCCAGGGTGGAGATGCCGCTTGCTCAGGGGTGTTTGAACCCACCAGAGTGCATTTACCCACCAATGTCCTCTTTGGCCTTTGCAGAAACTTCTTATTCATCCCACGAGTCCCCGGGCACAGGCCACAGACACCCAGTGCTGCACACTCTTGGCTCAAGAGAAAACTGAAGAGCTGCCTCCTTTCTGGGCCCAGATTTCCAGGCACCCTGGCACCAGTGCAAGCACCTATGGGGCTGGTCAGCCGGAGGATTTGGAAAGCCAGGAGGGCGCAGAGGGATTTGGAAAGCCAGGAGGGCACAGGACTCTGGCCCGCGCTGGGGAACACGGCCCTGCCCCGGACTGGAAGGCAGCCACTGCCGAGCTGTGCAGAGATGCTGCGATGGGGATGGATCGTAGAAGTGAACCCCGAGTCCCAGACCCAAAGGAAACTCTTTCCACATCGGTAGGGGTTTTGCCTCACTGGGGCTGGGAGTAGGACCCTTCAGGGCGAGTCCATCCCTCCCCTCCCGGGGGCCAAATCTCAGGCTCATTCTGCAGCCGAGAGTCCTGCCAGGTGGGCAGGAAAGGCAGGCCAGGGATGCTCAGGAAGAGACAGGGCAGGGATGGGTGAACACCTGTATGAGAAGGGATTATCTCCCTCCACTAGCAAATATTTGCTAACCACAGCAGATATTTCCTGCACCCACCAGACGCAAGTCGGATGGTTGCGTACATGGCACCAAACAAGGGCTGTTTCATCAACCTCCTGGAGGCTTCATAAATTTTATGACACCCAAAGGGATATACAAGCCTTTTATGGCTTAATCACCCAAGCTGCTCTATCGCACCAGGCCTGCCCCATCACGGGAGCCAGCGATATCACCGTGGGTGACCCCGCAGCGCCAGTGCCTGGGCTGTGGGTT
>NW_005843105.1:348323-352387 GCF_000455745.1 Alligator sinensis | reverse complement strand
GCCGAGGGGGACGGTCCGTCAGCTCTGAGCAATGCAGAGCCCAGGAGGCAGACATTTCCAGCCGGTGCCCAGCGGTGCAGCTCGCACATGCTTGGAGGGCCAGCTCCTTCCAGCCCCCTGTACATCACCGCGCCATCCACCCCAGGGCTGCGGGCATCCTCAGGCACCGCCATGCCACGCAGCACCCTGCGGGGTCTGCACCCCGCTTTGCACGTGGGAAAGAGGGGCTCCTTGCAGCAGGAGTATAAAGGGCCCCAAGCAGGCATGGGGGTGCCTGTGCTAGAGGCTGGCCGTGCCGGAGCTACAGGGTTGCAGGACAGGCCCCACAGCATCGGCCCGCGGCCACGTGGCAGGCCTGTGTGAGGCCCAGCGCCCCCTCGTTATGCCCCGGAGCGGGCCAAGCAGGGGGCTGGTTTCTGGCCTGTGCTCGAGGTGGGTATCGATCCCACCCTCCACCAGGAGCAGAGGAGGGGCGAGAAGCCAGAGGCTTAGACGGAGCAGAAACCTTGAGGCGGGAAGTGGCAGCGAAGGGCTGCGAGGCTTTAGGAATTACAGTGCTAAGCTGCCGGGGAGGCGTGCGTATTGACTCAGGCCGAGCTCTTAATAAGGCAGCTAACAGCACTGCTTTTACATTCATCCCGCTACACGCCGAGCGCACCCGCAGTCCCGACGCAGCGCTCGCCAGCGCAGCGCAGGGATTAGGGGCCGTGTAGCTGCACCGTGCGCTCGCCGCCCCGGGTCTCAGCTCCACGAGCCCGCGCCAGGCCTGGCTGGCAGGAGCTGGGCTGGGCATGGCCTTGCTTTAAACACACTGAAGCAGCGAGCCAAGTGTCTTCAGTGCTGCCCTTTCCCCAGTGTGTGGCTCAGAGCAGGAGACAGGGGCCAGGCCTCAAGCTGCTCAGCCCTGGAGGAGGCACCTAGGCGGGCAAGGCCTGGCTGGAGATGCCCTCCTGGTCCTGGGGGAGCAGAGCAGCTCGTCCCGCGATGCACCAAGGGAGGAAAACTTGCACCAACAAGCAGTCCTGGCTGCTGGAGCCCCACCCCGGCCCTGGGAACCGGCACCCCTGAGCCTTTGCAAGCCAAGCTCCTGTACATGGCTGGCTGGGTCCACGCAGCGCCCAGCTGCCCTTCCCCAAGAGCAAACACGATAAGAGTGGCTACTCTGCACCTGTCTTTTCCGAGAAGAGGAAGCCACTTATCGGCTCTCTTCCCCTTTCCCACGGCTCGGCCTGCTTGGTGCAGAACCGGGCGTGACGGGGGAGCAGCATGCCTGTGCAAAGTCCCAGGGCAGCCCGTCCACACCACCTCCCCTGGCGAATGCACCCTCCAGCCCCCCCTGGTCCATGCCAGTGCCCCAGGGCCCTGTACCAGGCATGGGCAGGCACGAGTCCGGGAAGCAGGCACCCAAAGCAGAACCAGGCTGCACTGCCCTAGAGCTGCCAAGCAGAGCCCCCGTGCTCCCCCGCGGCACCGAGGGCCAGTGGGGGCCGCAGCACCAGGGCGGCTGGCTCTGAGCAACAGCGGGAGCCGCGCTGCCCGGCAGCCCCGGTACGGGGGCTGCACTCGCCGCCGGGTCCTGCCGAGCAAAGGCTTTGAACAAGTCCCTGCTGCAGGAAGACGGGAGCGTGGCTCCGTGTGCACCGACTCCAGCTAATTAGAGCCGGGGAGAGGACGGGTGGGGGTGGGGTGGGCGCGGGGAGATGGCAGCCCACGTCCTGTTGAGCCCCGCAGCTTGGCACAGATCTTGCTAGGTACCTGCCGGCTCCTTGTCCCCGATGTGGGCACTGCCACCACCACAGGGGCACGTGAGCTGCCCACACTGCACTGCCCTGCGCGTCCCACAGCTCCCTCCATCTGCTCCCCCACCACCCCTCCATCGGCTCAGGCGCCCGGCCCATCCCCACCTTCCAGCCCCAGGAGAGCGAGTGTCACAAGCCAGCTGGGCACCTCACCTGAAGGTGCCAGGAGCCTTCGCTGACACACGCAGGGAACCATGGCCTCCTGGAAAGGCACAAGGAGGCTCGGGGACCTGGCTGGGCTGCACACGGGATCTGCGCAGAGCAGGAAAGAGCTGAACTCGTGTCTCAACAGCAACCTGTGAGACGCCCCCTCCCCAGTCCAGCACTGGGCAAGGTCAAGGCCAGGACACATCAGCGCTCTCGCGGTGTCAGCCACAGCACTGCAGGACCCCCTGCCCGGGCCCAGGAGAGCCCCTGCCCCAGCCACGGTGCAGCAGGACAGCTGGCTCCAGGCAGCAACCCTGCCCCAAGCCTCGCCACAGGCGTGCCTGCCGCTGCCAGCAACACTTTAGATGGAAAGGATGGATGCAGGGAGCGGGCGAGTGCTGCGGACCAAGATGGGCAGCATATGTGAAGATAATGACTGGGGGGCATGGCCCGCAGGACCGCCGCCAACACGAGGCAGAGGAGCGGGATGCAGCTAATGCCTCCCGTGATCCATGAAGGAGGGGCCGCGGGAAGGCCCTTCGGCCTCCCACATGCTTGCTGTCAGCTCTGCGCAGGCCATTAGTCTGATGCTTGCGCTCGCTTCGCCGCAACCCAGGCCCCTCCACGCAGCATCCTCCATGCAGCGGGGTGGGGGCCGTGGCATTGTGCAGGCAGGGCATCTGCTCGCCGCCACTGCCAAGCCCTGTGCCCTTCCCAGTGACCCCCAGCCCTGTGCCCTCGCGGGGGGCCGCGGGGGTGCATGGGGTCCTGGGGACCATGCTTGGGAGCAAACCTGGTGCAGGGATGCAGAAGGAACTTCCCCCGCCCCGCAAGTTGGGCCCCATCTGCGTGCAGCCGGCCCCTGCCCCGTGCCACCACAACTGCCCATGAGCCTGCTGCTCTGTGCGCACATCTGGCTTCTGCTGGGCACAGGCGCTGCATGGAGAAAGGAGAGGCCCCGTGGTCCTGGGGGCTTCAGCCTCCCCACAGCACGAGCCAGGAGCTGGGACGGGGCCGGGGGGCTCTGGACGCCGATGCCACTGCCACCCCCTGGGCCACACAGCCGTTCCCGTGCAGAGGTCGCGTCCCTGCGCGGTGGCGGCAGGGTTGGGCCAGGCCAGACGCCAGCGGTGGCCCCGACCCCAGCGTGCAGCGCGTCCAGCACAGCGGTCGGGGGGCAGGGGAGGACACGGCCGGGCTCTCCCAGGCAGCACGGTGAATCAGCCCCTCCGAGCCGCGGCCTAATTACAGGCCTAAGCAGATTAAAACTGCTGCAAAAGTCCCGCCCCTCCCCCCTCCCCCGCAACGCCCAAACTTCTGGGAAACGCACGCCTGCTGCTCAGACTATTTTAGCAATACGGCACGGCACGGCACGGTATCATTAGGCACACAGCAATTACGCGCTAATTGCCCGCGTTTCAAACACGCCACGTCAGGGCTCTGCCTTCTAGGAGCAGAGCGGCACCGCGCTCTCGCCGCCTCGGCCCGCAAAACCGGGCTGTGGCAAAGAGAAACGCCCCGCGCGAGGGCAACGACACGTCCGACGGAGCAGGGGATTTGATGGGGGGGACGGCCCGCGCCCACAAAGGAGAGCAAGGGAAGGCGAGGGCTGCGAGAGGAGCTGGGCCGTGGCAGTCTGCTGTGCTCTCCCACCTCTGACACTCCCTGCCGGCTCCTGGCTTTGGACCGCACGGCCTGCTTGACGGCCGTCACTCATTGCAACGGGGACCAGCTGCCAGCCCAGAATGGTTTGTGAAGGGGCGACCAACAGCCGGCGCATGTGCAAGGCTCAGGACTCGCCCGCAGCATCACACAGACCCCCCCCACCGGCCGACCTGCCGCTCTCGGCCACCTCTGCCTTGCCACGACGGCCAGCCAGGCCCCATTCCCAGCAACGATCAATTATTTACAGGCCCGGTTGTGAATATTGATGCTAAAAGCAAATCCCTGCCTTGCCCTCGCCCGTGCTGCCAACGAGCTCCTCACGCTGCAAGGAGCCCATTGCCGAGGTGCCATTAGGGCGGTGTCCCCAGCCCCATCCATTAGCAACCATCAGCACATCCACCCCCACCCACACCGCCACTGCCCCATGCGCCGACAGGCTGGAGCATGGCGGGG
>NW_005843105.1:343953-348293 GCF_000455745.1 Alligator sinensis | reverse complement strand
AATTGGCACCCAGCACCGCCCCCCCCCCCCCCCCCCCCGCCACTGCCCCATGCGCCGACAGGCTGTAGCATGGCGGGAGAGCTGGGAGACCGCCATGCCGCCAGCTTTGGGTCTCCTGAAAGCAGAGGGCCAAGCAGGTCTCACGGAGCAGAGGAGACTCCTGTGTCGTGGTGCAAACTGATAGTGAATGGCATCGCTCAGCAGTCCCAAATTCATGTCTCCTTCAGCCCAGCATGCCTGGTGCCTGCAGTGGACGCAGGCAGAGGGTCAGCACTGCTGGAGCCAGCCCCCTTGAGCAAACATATGCTCCATGTCTCTCTGCCCTGGAGCCCCGTGGATGGGGTGTGGGCCGAGGCAGGTGTCCACAGGTCAGCGCATGCATGCATGCAGCTTGCTTTCCCCTCCCGGCACTGCCCCGAGGATGCGTTTCAAATGACCCACCAATGCAGGTGCCAATGGGAACCGATGCTCCCCTGCCCTGACCCAGCTGAGCCTTCACAGACGCCCCACCAAACGGGCAGGGGCAGACCACTGATGGCCATCCCTTTGCCCTGCCATCGGGGAGGACAGTCCCTGGCAGGTCTGGCCATGCTGGAAAGGCCAGAGGGAGCCCACAGAGCCACACTGGATTCAGGCACATCTGCTTTAGCCCCAGAGCAGGGGGACGGTCAGGGCCAGCGCGAGGTGCGACAGTCCTCGCAGCAGAGTCCAGGCCCCGAGGAAGCGCGGATGCCCAGCACGGCACTGGTCTGCGCTGCCCCAGCTGCAAGAGATGGTTTGGCTGAGTCAAGAGCCAAGGAAACGGAGCTCTGCTTCGTCACCAGGAATCACCTCCCGGATGGACTCAACTGCCCCGTTCTGGGGAGAACACCACTCCCCTTCCTGGGGTTGAGAGCAGAGAAAGCTGGGCGAGCACGGAGCCAGCAGCCCAGGAGAGGCTGCTCCGGAGCTGCAGGGCACCAGGCCCCGCAGCGTCTGTCCATGGTGCTACGGCAGCGTGCGGACAGCTCCCCGACCGCCCAGGGCTCTGGTCCTCCCAAGGCCCCTGCTGCAACCTGCTACTCCCGGCCCAAGAGAGGTTACAGGACATGGCCAAAGTCCCAGGGGAAGTCTGGGGCAGAGCAAGGACCAGAGACAGGCCCAGCGTTAACCACTGCACCAGCCTTCACCACCTCCCTTACCCCTGGCGGTCTCCTGGCTCTGGCTTCAGCAGCAGGGAACCCCGACAGTGAGATCTGGCCGACTTGCTCCAACTCAGCCGATGGGGCAAAAACAAAGAACAGTATGGCCAAATTCAGTGCAAACCTGGACAAGTCATCTCAGAAGGCTACTCCTGCCACGTGCAGCCCAGAGACCGCGGCGATGGGTGCCCGAATCGACCACAGCAGGCCCACGCTGCTGCAGCGATGCCCGTGGAGCGAGGCCCCGCAGGCAGCCGTGGCCCTGGCGTCTCGGCTCCCTCCCCACTGCACATTTCTGCGCTGTACAGCCTTCTTTATGGCACTGATATTTCATGTCGCAGATTCATCTCGCATCCTCGTTAAAGTTCCTGCCCCGCTTGCAGAGATGCTTCTGCTTATCGTAAAAACCTGTGTTGCAGTTTCAGATTAATTAAAAGCTGTAAATTGCAAGGTCCAGGGCTGCAGCTCAGGTCCCCGCCCTCCCCAACTGTGGGCAGAAAGAATTTAAAGGCCTCTTGTTTCTGGGTCCCGGCCCTGCGCTGGGGACACGCAACGAGGCAGGCTGTGGCCAGGCTGCGGCCAGGCCCGTGTGAGCTCCAGGCGGCGGTCAGGAAGGGAGCGTGGCCAACCGTGGGCCGTGCCCTGCGTGAGTCCACCCAGACCTCCTGCCCTGCCCTGCCCTGCGAGGGGCACCCTGCTGACAGCCTCCCTCTGCCCTGGGACAGGGGAGCCCCCAGAAAATCCCAAACCTCCTCACTAAGCTCTGGATTCAGCAAGCTCTGGCTCAACCCAGCCCATCTCCCATCACAGCAAGCAGCTGCACCAGTCTGGGTCTGAGAAGGTTCTTGGGCGAGTGCTTCTTGTGCCCGAGGATGTTCAGGGACCGTCTGCTCAGTGCGATGCCTGGGCCGGCTCATTTCACCCACTTGTGAACCATGCTCGTGCTCCCACATGCAGGCAGCCGTGCACAGCCCTGCCTCCTGCTGCATGGGCAGCATCCAACCTGCTCCCACCGCTGGAGCTCCCCAAAACCCCCGCTTCCCCAGCAGCTCATGGGGGTATCGTCCATGGCACTTGGGCCCGGCACCTTGTATCCGCTCTGCTCTGAGCCGCAGCTCCCACACAGCTTCTGGCTCAGGATCTCCTTGTGACACCCCTTCTCTGAGAGTGGATTACCGGAGGAGGAGTGGGCGTTGCTCAGCTCCTTAGCCCCCATTTTCTACAGGCCTCTTAATGCTCTTCTTGGCCACGGGTCACCAATCTGAGTGCGCCATGCAGGCGCTGTGACAGCTGAACTGACAGACCCTGGTAGCACTCAGCTAAAGCGCATGCATAAAAGCCCGTGCCTGCATCAAGGTGCTTATTTGCCAACCCCCCACCTATCACTCATGCCAGCAAGTCAACCTGAATAAAGCAAACCCCTCGCTCCAATTGCAAGGCTGGAACCAAGCACAGGCTCCGGACTATAAAAGATGCACCGGTCCCTTCCCAGCACAGCACTGCCCAAGGTGCTTGGTGCCGGGGAGGGAGATCACCGGGTGGCATCAGCTGGGTCTAAGGCAGCCATGTCCCCTGGTGCCATCTCTCCTGGGAGCAGCCACAAGCAGCTCATCTAGGAAGAACTGCCGTGGTCTCCAGTCCACCATAAAGATGGAGTGGGGGCAAATGGCTCTGCACACCAAGCCCTGCACGTGCCCGCCACCCCGGGCAGAAGGCGGATGCCCCGACTGCCGCATTAATCACCGCCAGCACTGCTCAGAGAAGCTGCTTTACTCCCTGATTCCCCCAGGGATGGGACGAGGAGAAGGGGCAGCACCCAGCCAGGGAAGGCCCCAGCACCAGCTCACGGGTGCAGGAGGCTCTCTGGCAGCACGTGCCCAGGAACGGCAGGGCAGGGCTTGGAGACGGAGAAGATGCAGAGTGCAAGGAATACCCCGCTGCAATGGGTGTTCGCAGCTACACCCCACGTGCTTCAGCGTGACGCTGCCAGGCCCCCGAGCCCAGGCAGGCTCGTGCCCGGTGTAATTCGGAGGTGGGATCAAAGGAGATGGCAGTCCTGCCCCCCGCACAAACCCCAGGACGAACTGCCGGGCAAGGTGCCCGGTTTTGCTAGGCCTCTCCTGCCTGCCAGGTGTGTGGCAAGATGTCACTGGGTGCAAGTCAGCACAGCCTGCAGGGGCTGCAGGAAAGCCGGGCATCCCTTAGCCCAACAGAAACCAAAGGAGAAAGGAAGCTCCCTTTGCCATGAAGGAAAACCGCCCGCACCGCAGGCCGACCAGCGGGGCATAAGGGTCCCTGGGAAGACCTGCAGGGTCATTGCTTCCTGGGCACTACTGCTCAGGACGTGGTGCCATCTTCACCCATTTACACATGCAGAAAACGGTAGCAGCTGCGGTCAAATGCAGGCTCTGGTCCTGAGCTGGTGGTGCCAAGAGCCCTGGGAACCTGGAGCCGCAGCTGGCCGGCCCCGGCACACACGCAGCAGAAACCGGAGCGAGGAAGAGTGCAATTCCCCGCTCGCCGGGCTCTGCCTCCTCCCTCACGGACACAGCCCCCTCCAGGACCGCGCTTCGCAGGACCACCTCGCTCTGCTCCCAATCAATCCCCGCTCTGCCAGTTGGCTGCAAGGACTGAGATCCATTTCAAATGAAGTTTTCATTATTTCCTGCTCTCCGCCTTGATTCCCAAACTCATTTGCATTACAAAAAAATTAAACAAAAGCTGCTTTTCGAATCTCCACTCATTACTCCCATTACATTTGTTAACATCATTATCTTCAGCCGAAGATGGCAACTATTATCAAATGTTGCAGAGCTTTTGTAGACCTCTTGCTATATTACTCTGGAAAATTGCTTTAATGCGTATGCTTTTAGTGGTTTTAAAAAACCAGCCACAGCATTAGAAGCCATGAAATGATGTACTTTTTCATCTTCCTGCTAATACATGTATTTTTCTCCTTTACACTGAAATATAAATATATGTTTGTTATGCAGAATGCAAAGGGTTTTGTGGTTCTGAATGACCCGCGTGATTCCTACCACTTGACCTCCCCGACACACCAGGATCCAGCCGCTATCACGCATCTCTCCTCCAAATACATTCTGTCAGCGAAAACACCGAAATAAAAGCTTAGATTAAGAAGCCAACATCTCAATTGGG
>NW_005843105.1:330544-343922 GCF_000455745.1 Alligator sinensis | reverse complement strand
CAAATAGCATGTGGCGGTGTGGGGGGGGGGGGGGGAGGGGGGTCAGCTAGATTTTGTTCCTGCTCATTTAAACTGCAAAGCAGATAAATGACTAATGACTCCAGTAGTAGAAGATGCTGAAATTCTACATTTAGGAAGGAGAAAAAAACCCGCAACCAGTCTCTGTGGGAATAGCACCATTTCAAAATGCTCCTGGGGAAGGGAGGTGGGAGATGACTACGGCAGTGACTTCGAACCCCCACGCAGGATGGCTGCTGCGAGCGGTAATGTTTTGGAACAATACTTTGAATGCCGTAGCACGTTTCAAAACAAGGATTTATCACGCACCAGTTGCCATCAGAGAGAAGAGCAAGGATCATCACTGGAGAGGAGCTGCTCTTGCCTGGCTTCCCCTTTTTAAAGGGCCAAAATGTCCTTTTCATTGAAAAGAAGGAACTTGCGACAGCCTCTCGGATGCACTCGGCTTTTTGAATGAGAAATGGCAGGTCCCAGCAGCTCTGCTTGAGGCCCCAGAAATCAGAGGTGGAAAAAAAGACGATCATCGGGCTGATGTTTTGCCCGCACACAAGGGGCAAAAGCTGCAGGTGCGGCTTTCTCTGCTTCCATTTCTGAGCTCCTAAATCATCTGGGGTGGAAAGCCGCAGCGAGCACATCATTCCCTCCATTTGCACCGACAACCCCAGGCTGGTTTTCAGATCTGGGTCTTCGGTTCAGCGTGAGGAAAAGCACAAAGCAAGGCCAGAGCCAAACCCATGGAGGGGAGCAGGCAAGCAGAGGCCTCTCCCATAACTTCCTCCTGCAGCAGCCCCATGGACGTGCCCACCTGCCTGGGCACCGAGCGCAGGGCCTGGCAGACCGTGTTGTACCCCCGGGCCCAGGCAGGAGCAGCCCCAAGCCACCCCACTATGCTTTGCTCAGCCTAGGTTTAAATGCAAGTCCTGGGGCATCTCCTAGGTTTAATCACAAGTCCGGGGAGACAGTGGCTCTGGCTTGGCCAGCCCTAGCGGCCTAAGCTTTCTTTTCCCCGCTCCACCCTGCCCAACCCCTCATTGCTCCTCCTGCAGTGACACCGTGCCCCTGCAATCTCCTCGTGCCGCTGGGGGCAGGACGGACCAGCGGGCAGCACCGAGCTGAGAGCCCAGGGCCCCGCCGCCGTTCTGCTGCATCTCCTTGGCCCAGTCCCACATGCACCTGGTACCCCCACCTCTGCTCCATCTGTCTGGATGTAAAGCTTTTGAAGGCGGGAAGCTCGCCCCGCCTGCAGGTGCACAACACCGCGCGCAGCGGGCCCCGACTGTCTCTGGCGCTACCCTAGTACAAACAGCAACATGCACACAGCGAGCACCCCGAAGTGGTCCCCTCCTGTGCAAAGCCACCCACGGGGAGGCCGTTATCTTCCTGGGGGTGCCCTGCCTCCCTGCTAGCACTTCCACGGGTCTCACCACGGGGCACGCAGCCGCTGGTGGCAGCGCCTCTCGCTTTCAAGTGGAGACCGACTGAGATAACCCCCGTGCACTGACAGCGTCCTGCTCAGCCCAGCCGCCGGCACGGACACCACCACGGAGCGGGATAACGCGCAGTGAAAGCTCACCAGGAGAGGAGGAGATGAAAGGTCTGGACTGGGGCTGGGGAAGCTCCCAAGTTTGTTTTGAAAAGGCGAATGCTGCGTCTCTGTGACCTTCGTTAAAACAGAGGCTTCCCGAAGCAGCTGCCGGGAGCACGGAGAGAGAAGCGCCGTGCAGCGAGATGAAGAAGGGGAGGATGCTGTACAGCTGATGGGGAGGTGGAGCGAGGGGTTTCACAAGCACACGGGGACAAGCCATGGCAGGTTAGGAAGTGAACGAGCCTTCGCCGACTGCCCGATGGCCATGGCCACGAGGCCACGGCACTACTTGCGGAGGCGAGACCCAGGCAGGGACATGAGCCAGCTGTGCCGGAGAGTCTAAGAGGGGTGCTGGGGGCTAAGCATGGCCGTGCTCGTGTCTGCAGGGAGCGGCGATGGAGGCTGCGTGTCAGGGAGCAAGGTTTGCCCTGGTCCTCTGGAAGGCGCACAGAAACCCCAGCGTGCTCCAGGGACCAGGCAGAGCAGCAGCGTTTGCGCAGGCACAAGGGGCCAGACCGGGGTTGGAAAACGGGGCAGCCAGGGGTGTAGCAAACGCGGGGAGAGCGAAGGGGCTCCAGCAACTTCAGTGCGGCAAGGCTGGGAGCCCCGCTCCACTCCACCCTGGACCTCAAGCCCAGGAATGCACCAGTGGCCCCCACCCCAAGACAGACCTCCGCGACGAGGCCATGTCCCGAGGCCCGGACCCGCTGGGGTCTCCCTGAGCAATGCAGGAGGCAGCAAGTGGCACCATGCATCGAGGAGGCCAGCCTCAGGCCCCCCACCCCCACGCTCTGGCACTTGGTAGGAGCTGATTTATGGTGGTTATAAAAGAGGTCAGAGCTTGATTGGGTTTAATAGATCAATTAATTAAACTCAAACAAAACAAACATAATGAACATAAGAATTTACGACCTCTGTCACCAGTTCAGATGTGTCCCGTGCTGAGCAGTGACAGGCCTGGCTCAGCCCATCCATCTCCCATCCTAACAAGGCGAGAGTGGCCACGTGCTGCTCTCCTTTGGGGAACGAGGGACGGCAGCAAAGCATCTGCCCTCCCCCTCGCGCCAGCCTAGATCAGGAGGGCCGGCAGCACCCACCCCGAGCACGGGGTCCGCAGCACGCCCTGGGCAGGAAAGGCGGTGCGGGGGGCAAGGAACCGGGGAGCCGAGCCATACCCTTGACGGGGAGCCCTTGCAGCTCCATCACCAGCATCCCACCCTGCTGCAGCTCGATGCACGTAGCTGCCGTGCCGTGCCACAGCGCAGCGCGGCTGCCGTTCAGCGGTTCTCTAGGAGCCGCGTGGACACGAGGGACTGGAGAGCATTTCGGCGAGATGCTTTCTGCAGCCAGGGGTGGGGGCCGCTCAGCAGTTCCCACAAAGCCACGCTTCCAAGTCCCTCTCCCTTGACCCCTTGTTCTGCAAGGTGCAGATTGTGCTTCCTACAAGTTTCACCCGCGCACACGCCATAGTCTCGCTGTGCACCGGCGAGGAGATAGAGCCAGTTAATTATAGAATAATGAAGCCCCAATAGATTTCACAATGTGCGTCACTGAGCTGGATCAGTTCGGTTATGTCAGACAACCCTCTCCGTCACATAAATACTAATAACAGCAAATGTTCACGATTAAGGTAACACGGAGGTTCTAACCCTGGCCAGGAACGAACGCGTTAAGAAAGCGCAAACCCGCGGCTCTCCTCAAGCACAGGCCCGGAGAGGCCCTGCAACAGCACATAAAGAGAGACACCAAAATGACCTGCTTTAACCATGCATGAAAAAAATCATCCCAGTCTATGATATAAATTCATGCTTGGTCACGCAGCCTGGGAGACCCAAGCAAATAGATTTAAATCATTGCTTTATTTTCCATCCAGCTTTCGGTGTTGATTTATACTGCCCAAACAAACAATTAAGGTCTTATCGCCATCACACAGCAGCATTAGCTGTAATTCATCATCTTTTACTCCTTCATTTTGCAGAGAGAGAGATATATATTTAAAGGGGAACCTCCGCCATCCACATCTTGCAGGAAATCAGCACAAGGAGGTGCTCCCTTGCCAGGCCGGTAAAGGAAGAGGCATTTGGTGACATCCGATACAACCGCAACCCCCACCATTGCCAAGGAAATCTCTTGCATCCAGAAACAGAAACACATTTGTGCTTTACTGCAGCTAGGGGGAAGAAAAAAAAAAAATCAGCCAGATCTAGGAAAAAGTTAAGAGCGCAGGTTTTCAAGCCAAAGAGCCCAAGTGCAGCAAAGTCTGTGGGGCTGGAGAGGGGCGCTGGCGCTGCGGACGAGGGCACCCAAGAGAAGGCAGAAAGCACAACCAGCCATGAGCTTGGCTGAGCCTCTGCACGGAGAGAGAAAACACCGGTGCTGCAGAAGCTCCCCAGTTAACTGGAGTTCAGGAAATCCGGCAACACGGGCTCGCAGCCGGAGCAGGGGAGTGAGACCAACATCTTGTTACTGTCAGGCTGCAGCCACCCGGAGCAGGCAACGCCATCGCCGCGCCGCATCCCGGGCAGCGGGTGCAAACAGAGCCGAGGCTCCGGCCACCCAAGGGCTTTGCGCACATCCTGAATTCCCGCCACGTGCTGCCGTCTGCCTGCACGCGGCCCAGCCCCTCCTTGCTGCGTCACCTCCCCTTCTTGTTTCCCCCCGAGCAAACTGCAGCCAAAACTCCCCCTCGCACCTGGCTTGCGAGGCTCCAACCCTCACAAGGCACACGGATGAGATGCATGTGCATGTGCATACATGTTACCATTCGATCACGCTCGGGCCAGGACGTGCAACGGATTATAAAATAGCCTGCCTCGGGTAACTGCTAAGTACATGGAAGCAGGCCAAAAGGCAGAGTGACTTCACCTGGAGAAGTCAGTTATAATCTCCTGGAAATGAGCTCCTTGGAGCATCCTCTCGCTGTTACAGAATTGAAATGATGGGGGTGAACAAGGGGTAAGAGAGACTGGGCACGGAGCCACGCCGAGACGGCCTGACAGGGGCTACTGCCGAGGGCGGTTATCTTTCGGTGTGTAATTACACAGCGTTTGTAAGCTCTTTGTGGCAGGGAACATGCCTTGCTTTCTAGCGTGTCACTCAAGTGTGCCGGGCTCTTTGAAAGGAGTTTTTAATTACACCCGGAGCGAGCAAGAGCGAGGCTCCAGAAGAAAGCCAAGGTGGCGAGACAAGCCCAGGAGAAGCTGTGAAAGCTTGGGCACCCGACGAGGCACGTGGCGGTCCGAGGATGGGCACGGACACCTGCTCCCCGGCCGATCCCCGCTCTGAGAGGGAGCTGCTGTACGTCTAAGCGTTAGCGTCCTAACGACCACGACCCCTCCAGGCACGGCTAGGGCAACAACATCCATAAATCCTTGAGACTGGCTCCGGCCGGGGGGATCGATGCCACGTTCCCACCAAGGCCGGGCCTCTTGCAGGCCTGCCCCGGGTGCAGCTGTGGGAGGAAAGGGCTCGACAGGGCATCTGCTCTGCATTAGGGCAAGAGCCGGCCGCAGTCCAGCACCATGCAGGACGCTCTGCATTCCTCCATCCCCCATCGCTCCCCGCCTGGCCCGCACAGCATCTGGGACACCGTGCACCAAAGCAGCACCCTGGCGTGAATGCTGCCACTGCTTCAAGCCCTGCTGCCTCATTTCTTTATCGTATCGATCCACTGGGGAAGCCCCGTTCTCAGTAGTGAGGTGGCAGGGCAGGCCGCCAACGTGTCCCGATGCACGGAGCAGAGCAAGGTGGGAAGCCGCGGCCCCAGGAGTCCTGCTCCGCACACTTGGGGTACGAGGAGCGCTGGGCACCCAGGTGCCCCACGGCCACGCGGTCGCCGAGGCATATGGATGCTGCCTGGACAGGCCGCTACCCCCGAAGAGCCCTGGGGGAAGCCTGCCCTCCTCCCCAAAGAGCAGGGTCTACGCCTCTCCAGCCAAGCAGGCTGCGCAGGAGAGGGGCGCCTGAGCCCGGTTTGGGAAAATGCCTTTTCCTCCTGCTCCCAAAAGGCGCCTTCACTGCAACAGCCGCTTCCCTGATGCCGCCGGGAAGGCTCCTTGGAGCCAGGGAGGATTTCTGGGCAAACCCAGAGGAGTAAGGGGCACGCACCCCGGCTCTGCCCGAGCCCTCCGTCTTCCACACGCAGGTGAATGCCGGAGCCACGAGGCTGCGAATCAGCCTCTCGCAGTCTCTCCCATTGGGGCTGCTCCGTTCTCTGCCACAAATTAAATATTCATTGGGCCTGGGACAGCGAGGAGGACTGACACTATTGCCCAGTGGCTGGGGCATTGCCTGGGGGAGACGCCCGGCTCCTGCCTGCACTCCAGCACTGGACCCGGGTCTGTAACCACCGGGCTGGGGGCTCGTCTGGGGCCCACGAGCTCTCACTTGCTTTCACGCAGGAAGATTCACCCCCCAGTCCAGCCAAGCACGCTTTGCCACCTTGGGTGCCGACCTCTGGCCGCTTGGCAGCAGTGAAACGAGGGGCAGAGAAGCCGAGTGCCCAGCCCAGTGTCAAGCTGGGAATCAGGGGGATTGAACGCCGACCTGCTGAGCCCCAGATGCCCCGAAGCAGTTCCCTGCCGGGGCCAGGTCCCCACCGCGTGGTCACTGCCAGAGCCGTCCAGCATCCAGGCCTCAAATCAGGCAGCGAGAGGGGATCTGCTCCAATAAAAACCTGCTCACCCGCCCCCCCGGAGATGGGGTTAGAGGCTGCCATAGGATGACCCCAGCAGGGACACCACGCCTGCCCCAGGCTGGAGAGGCAAGAGGGGCATCCGGTGCACAGTGGGTCTGAGTGATCCAGAGACACGCAGGTCACAAGAGGAAGAGTCGCTCGCTCTTGAGATCTGACAACGCTGGCCGGACACACGGGAACCACCTGCCCGGGGACTGCGCTGCAGGTGGGAGAGGGCCCGGGGCAGGGCTGCCGGCACGAAGCACGGGCCCACGCGAGCTCTGGACGGCCTCGCAGCAAGGGGCAGATGGCAGCGCACTCGGAGGCCTCCATCCAAGCTGGGCCTTGGCTCAGGACCCAGCCACGCCAGACCGGCTCCTTGCCCCCAGCGTCTCCTGCTGCGCTCCCCTGTGGGAGCTTGTTCTCTCAAATGAGCCGCTGCTCCCTGCTCCCAGGGGCCACTCCCTGCCTTCTGGCCCCTCGGGACCAGCTTTGCTCCAGAGGCCTCCAAACACCTCTGGGTAAAGCCCCTTTCTAGGGCCTTCCACTTTAACCAAGGACAGGCAGGGCAAGGCCTGGGGCAGGGTGCCCCCGAGCCCGCAGCCCGGCTGCACAGGTGAGGACCATGGCTAGCCCAAGCATCCCAGAGCCTGGGAGATGTGCCTGCCCCACCCCTCGCGATGCCCCTTGAAGCTCAGCCTGCTCCCCCAGGACCCTGCCGCGGGGTAAAAGGGCCCGTACCCAGAGCAGAGGGCAGATGTGTCCCAGACACTCGGCGTGCATGACCCTAGCCCCTCCTGCCCTGCCCTGCTCCCCGCCAGAGTCTGGGCGGGTAAGGGCCGCAGAGATAGGGACCAACTGGGGCGGGAGGCTTATGCCGATAACCCCGCGATCCTGGTTCGTCACCCAGCAGCACAAAGGCATTCAGATCTGGCCTCTCCTCCCTGCCCTTATCCCAAGCGAATCCTGGCCGTCTCCGGCAAGAGCAAGCTCTTGTGTTGCAAGCCCGATCTGCTTGACCGAGCCCAGCACAGCCAGCACGCGCACCGCTCGCTTTAAAAATGGCACAGAGGAAACGCCAGCACGTGGAGCGGACGGGGGGCAGGATGCAGCACGTCCATTTGTTACGTGTCACCAATAACAGGTGCAACTGGCAGGGGCGATTTATAATTTCAGAGCTGCTTTCAGGGGAGAGAAAGCGGACGGGCAGGCCCGGCTCCAGAAAGGAATATTAAGCACTGCAGAAATACAAAGGTATTGCTCAGGAGAAAACACAACAAGGCTGAAACCCAGCATGGTGCAGCCTTCAAATGAAATGGAGATGAGATTCAAATGAATTGCTCGTTCTTAAGGGAATTTTGGGCTTTTTAAAAACATAGTGCAAAAACCTCCTTCCTGGCCACGGGTTATAACAGCGCCTTGCGCTCTGAGCTCGCCCGCTCGGCTCGGCCTCCAGGACAGCCGGCGCCACGCTCTTCATCCCCGGTGAACCGGCAGCATGAGGGAGCCCATCCGACGCCAGCACGGGTGATGGGAGCCTGCACCCCTCTGCACTGGTGTGCAAGGGCCGTGGCAGCGATGCCAGCCCAGAGCTCCCCGTCTGCTCCCTCCTCCCGCTGCAGGGGAGCGGGGTCAGTACGAGAAGCATCCTTCCAGACCGCAGCCCCGGGCGGCAGGACGGCCGCGCGAACTGTGCCCTGGACCGGCTGCACAACCGTGGGCCGTAGGACAGGGTCCAGGCTGGAACAGGAGCCCATGCTGAGCCTGTGCCCGGGGCCCCCAAAAGGTGATACCCCCCCACACATGCCCACTGCTGTCATATGACTAGGCAAGCAATTGTGCCCTGGTCCCGTCCCATCCTCCCCGGGCATACGGCTTCCCTCCTCCGCATGCCTGCCTGGCCCGGGCCCCTTCCTAGCTGCCCTGACCATTCCTGCCCCGCAGTGCTCTGCACGTGCCAAGGGGGCCCCAGGCACGCGAGCCGATGCCCGGTCCTCACGGCCACGGCGGATGCTCCCGGCCTCTCCTACGACAGGCAGCGCAGGAAGAGACCGTGTTCCACGTCCGCGCTTCCCGGCCACATCCTCAGACTTGGACAAAGCTCAACTTAAAATGACACAAAGCTGAACTCTGCGCCAGAATATCCCCTGTGATTTGGGCCCAGCTTTAGTCTCTCTGCTGTGTGCATCCCTGAGCAAAAACCAGCTTTCCAAGATGCCGCCCAAGCACTGACTCGAGACCGCTCCTCCACAGAGGAAACCCTAGATAAAGGACACGAAGCCCCGGGGGGGTTGTTACTTTTTTCCGTCTGACCCCCAGTGGGAAAAGCAGGGTTGACTCGAGGTTTCTGAGCACTGGGGTTTGCCAAGACTTTGTGCTAAATCCATCTGGCCCCACATAGCCAGGCTGCCCGGGGCTCTGACACTTGTACCAGGGCCAGAAGCACCTTGACACCGGGCATTGATCTCGATAGCCAAACGGTGCAGAGAGCGCGGGCCCCGCTGGGTGCGGGGCGCTCATGGCGACTGCAAAGGGGGGCAAGGATGGGGGCATCCGAAGGCTGAATGCGGGGCTGGCAGCACCCCGTGCCTGGGCTCGCGCTCGCCCTGCCGGCATGGCCTTTCAACACGACCTGGCACAACGGCTACGTGACAGCAAGGCGAGGAGCCCACCGCTGACACGACAGCTCCACGGCTTTGTTCCTGGGGACACGGAGCCCGGAACGGCTGGCGCATTGGTAGAGCTGGTGCATGACTAAATCAAGAAGAACAATGAGATCTTTTTCCAGATTCGGCAAACATCAGTATCATAAAAAAAAATTAATTATATGCTTGAGCACATGCACCCGAGCAATGCCCTGTATTTTCTCCTAATTGTTCTCCGAGCCTTACAGAGCCACATTTAAATAAAAATGAAGCAGTTATTTAGACTGCAATTAAACATGGAGCCATTTATTTTTAACATAGGAATGTCGTCAGCCAGAGCGGGGAGAACCGAGCACCGAGGACCGCACAGACGCAACCCTTGCTGGCCCGGCAGCACGATGGGCACGAGCGAATGTCCCAAGGCAGCGGCACGAGATGTTCCTCAGAGCTGAGTGGCGGTGCCCAGCCCTCATGCCCAGAGGTGCTGGCACCATGTGCCCCCGAGCACACGCACACGTGCATGGCCTTGCACGCTCCAGCGTGCTTGCGGACACCTGGGCGGGCACATCTGAACAGGTGAGAAATCGGGAGGGGCCAGCAAGCGCCGGCACCGAGCGGCTCAGACCCCAGGACAGCTCGGCCGTGGCTGCTCCATGGTGAGAGGGCAGGGCCGTCCCCCAGAGCCGGCCAGCAGCCAGCCCACGGGGACTGCACCAGATCTAGGCACCGAGTCCACAGCAAAAGGGCTACGCTTGTCATCCGGTGCATCTTAGCTGCGACTCAGCTGGCAGAGGTCACTTCCCCCTGAGCGAGCCTGTCCGCTGGCAGCCGTGCCAAGCAGCACGGCCCAGATCAACAGGCCATTGAGCTTTGAAGGCATTGGTCCTACCTCAGCGCAGCCCTCCATCCTGGTGCTAAGTGCCACAGCCAGCGTCCCAGCACCAGGACAGCATGAGAGGCAAGCCCGGCCCGTGAGCGAGCAGCTGCCTGGGGGCACCGGGTCCCTGCACAGACCTCGCTGCCCCCTCCCCAGACCCCTCACACAACAGAGACCCTTCATGGGCGACGGGTGCCCCTCAGCTGGGGGGGCAGCGACCACGAAAGCGCATCCTCCCTGTTCATAAAGCTGCCGAGTCTCTGAGCCCGCAGCCCTTCGCATCTGTCTCCTCATGCAAAATGAAAGAGGCTTTGACAAACAGGAGATGAAATAAAGCAGAGGCTGTGTCGGGAAGCTGGCATCACCGCTGCTGCCACCGCCACTGTCACCCCCACACGAAGAATGGCCACGATTGTTCCCGTGTCTCCGGGGAGGGGGTCGGTCCTGCACGCACCCCCCTCCCACGACTGCCCGGCAGGGCATGGCGGTACCACTGCCAGCACACGTGCGCTGGCATGGGGGAAGCGACACGTAGCCTGACCAGGCCCATGTACGTGCAGAGACCGGGGCCATGGCCGACCGCTGCCGCGGGTCCTCTCCAGCCAGGCCCAGCCCGCTTTCCTGCAGGACCGGCACGCAGCCCGGCAGCCCACCCAAGCTACGCGGGGCAGTTTGGACCCAGGGACTCTGTGCATCGTTTTGCAGGTCGTCCTCATTCACGTGGCAGGCCAGAGCATGGCGTGGCGCTCGCGTGGGAACAGAGGTGCCAAGGCCTCATTTCACTGGGTTAAAACCTCAGGCAGGAGGCGAGAGGGACTCGAGGTGCAAGATCTGCTTATGGCAGGAGACGGAGGCTGGAGTCACGCTCTCTCTGGGACAGCTCAGGGGCCACCACGGGTTTCCAAGCCTCCCCCCTGCCGCTTCTATAGTTAGGGGCAAGCCCAGCAAGGGGGCCAGTTTGCTACCACCGTGTCGCCCCAGCACAGCAAAGCACAGTGCGCTACCCAGGCAGCCAGGAGGGGTTTGCTCCCAGCGGTGCTGGAGCCCAGCCCGTCTCCTCTTCCCTTGGCCCCGGATGCTGGGGGAGCAGAGCAGCAGGCAGAGAGCACCCGGCTCGCGCCAGCATGAGCCAAGGGAGTGCGTTTTACCTAACCTAACACCGCAGAACATTAGACTGACAGCAGGGAGGAAGGGTGCATCATTTATGCAAATGTATTTAAATTATGCAAATGCCTCTGTCCTTGGGTCTCTCTGCTGCATGCTGTCCCTATTATTTGTGCCCTGGCAGTGCGGAGCCCCTGGAGAGGGAGGGCCAGTGGCCTGAAGCTGCGCAGGCGGGGCTCCTCTGCCAGCACAACCATCGCGGGGTACCCCCCACACCAGGCCCAGGTGGAGCCAAGAGAGCTGCAAGGGATGCAGGGGTCTTTCCAAACTGGACAGTGCCCAGCACAGGCTGGCAACTCAGCCCTGCCATGCCCGAAGCAGGAAACAGCTGCATTTCAAGGGCAGCAGGAAGGCGGAGGAGGCAGAGGCAGAGCCGAGCCCAAAACATAAGCAACAGCAGGGAAGCAACAGGGCACGCACAGCAGGCGATGCAGCAAGGCAGCTGATCGAGGGTCTGCAAGCGGGGGAGCTTCCTCGTGCCCCCGGCTCAGGGGCAGGGAGGGGCGTCTCGCCCCTCATGCTGGAGGGGAGTCTGCGGCAGTGGGGGCAGAGAAGGGGCCCGGGCGGGCCGCAGCAGGGCAGAGGCGAGAGGCGTCTGTCCACACGCCGAGCCCTGCGGCCGCGCTGCCAGCAGGACCTGTGCCAGCCAGCACAGAGCGGCGAGGGCTGGGCTCACCGGCCGCTGTCCCCACCTGCTACCACCGGCCCCGGGGCTCCCTCGTCCTCTCCTCGCCAAGCAAAAGCCAGGAAATGAATGGCAGGGACAGAAGCCAGGGCAGATTTAGGGACACTTCCTCAGTGACACAAGCCATTAAACATGCCCCTGCGAGGTGGGCCAGGCAGCAGGCAGGCAGATTTACGGCCTGCCCGGCTCCTGCCTCGGCTCCACACCGCAGCCATCCATCGCCGCGCTCCGTGCGCGCAGCTTGTCCGCTCCCTACAGCAGAACTATTTTTCTCCAGGCAGGAAAAGATTTATATTTGCAGGTGGAGGAGCTGCCAGCTTGGGAGCGGATCCTCGTCCGTGCTGCCCGCCAGCCCAGCCCGGACACGCGCGCCGAAAGCAGCACGAGCCCCGCCACGCAGCCTGACCGGGAGACGAAGACCCCCACAGACGGCTGAGACATTGCTCCCCGTCCGGGCAGGCGCCACAGCCTGCCAGAGTCAGCTTTTCTCCCTCCATCAACTACCCGCCGTCCCACTCAGTCTCGCACCCGACACTGCCCCTCCGCAGTCGTGGGGCTTGCACGCTGGGCCCAGCAAGGCCAAGAACAGCTTCAGTTCACGTTCCTCCAAGTCCGAGCTGGCTGAGGCCAACGCCGTACTGCAAACACGGGGGCTCGGGGCCCGACACAGACGTGGACGCTGTGCCCATGCTGCCTCTCCCTGCCGTCTCCAACAGCGAGGATGAAGACAGCCTGCTGCGCTCGGAAAGGTGACAGCCTAGAAACCCCTGCCGCTCCTGGCCTTTATCGGCAAGGGGTTTGCTGCAAGGGACTCCGGCCATTTCGCGGATGCCTTCTGGTTTTGTTTAAGAGCCCAGGCATTTCTAGCCCGCTGTCCTGCAGCCACACGCTGCAGCGGGGTGCCACAGCAGGGGCACGTGCCAGCGAGGGGAAGCGTGCCTGCAACAGCGCTGCGCGTGCCACGGTTGTGCACGGACCCCCACAGCACCCTCTGCATCCTGTCGGCCCTGCCAGCCTTGGCTCGGGTTCGGCGGGTGCAGCTGGCACTGACGGAGCTCTTGTTCCTTGCTGCTCACATGCATTTTATTTACTGATTCCAGGCCTTTTTTGGGTGTGTGTGCAGTTGCCTCCAACGTGACTCTGCATTATCAGGGCTATAATGAGTCCCTGTTAAAATGGATTTGATGGAATAATTATATTCCAAAAAAGAAAAAGAAAAAACCTGCAGGAAAGCGCTCTCCTCCTGAAAGGGCAGGATCATCAAACATGCGTGCCACATTATTTGCAGTCACACCTTCTGCTGCATCTGCTCCTTTTAAAATATCTAACTCCAATCTGATCTGAATATATAAATCTGAATTATCACAGCAAAAGGAGATGTGCTCACACCTTTTTTTTTTTATCTGTTGCCATGGTGATTAGATAAAATTCACGTCAAGTCTCTGGGGAAGGATGGGATTATTTCAGACAGAATCTCACCCCACTTGGTGCGAACAGCGCCTACAGCTGCTTCCCTCCCTCGGTAACAGGTCTGGACACATGGCTCAGTCTGGAGGGCCGGACAGCCGGCCGGCCGGGCGAGGGGCACAGGGCACCTCTCCAGAGGGCAGCGGTAGACAGAGGAGGGGGAGACGGCACCCCGAGAGGCGGCAGCACCACAGAGCCTCCCCCTGCGATTCAAACACAGGCCAGCCCACCCCAAGGAGGTGCTAAAATGTTTAATTAAGAT
>NW_005843105.1:311775-330530 GCF_000455745.1 Alligator sinensis | reverse complement strand
CAGCTCCCCTGCCTCTGCTCCAGGGCAGGCTTCACCTCCTTCCTGGGGGGAGGAGGAGGGTGATCAGGACAGGGGAAAGGGGGGAACTCAGTCCCACTCCTGCCCAGACTTTCCAAGGCAAGTCCGCATGGGTACGGGCAGCCCTGGGGCCTCGCACCACCGGTCAGTGCCGGACCTGGGAGCAAGTGGGGGGCTGCCCCAAGAACAGCGGGACGCCTGGGTGGAGCAGAGCGGATCAGACCTCCCCAAACGGGCAAGAAACGGTCTCCTACAGCAGCAGAGGAGCTGCTCCGTCGTGACCCGGTCCCAACAGACACGGAGCACCGACTCCCACTGCCCAGCTGCTCCAACACCGGCTGCAGCCACCATCCTCCCAGCCGCTTCCCTCTTGGGCTGCTTCGTGGAGGCCAAGGCAACACAGCACAGTCCTAAAGCATGCAGAGGCCAGAGTGCATCCACGTGCATCTCTCTGCCATTGCCTCACCATCCTCGGCATGGTCGCAGACGTTGGGAAAGCAGCCTGAACTCCAGGACTGGTGCTTTTAAGCGGTCGTGAGTTTGCAAAGGAAACAAGCAGCACGGGCTCCAGCATGCGAGCGGAGAGGCTGCCAGGAGCCAGCAGGGCTCGGACTGCCGGAGAAAGGAGCAGGAGACCCAAGGGAAGACGCCAGCACTGGGAGGGGAGCGGCCAGTATGGTGCAAGCCCAAAGCTGAGGACGAAGCAAATCAATAGCAGCCACAGAAGTGCAACGCGGGAACCAAGCACACGGGGCCCCACCGTGGTTCCAGGCCGGGGCAGCTTCCCCACCCAGGTCTGGGACCGCTGAGCACGGTGCCACCATTTCCAGCTCCTGGCCATTCCTTCAGCACACACACAGCCACTCACCAGCCATGCACAGCTCTTGCACGCTGAGCTGCCCCTAGCCAGGCAGCTGCCTACCTGCCTCCCTGTGCGGGCAAAGGCTTTGCCAACGCTGCGCACACCCTTAGCTCACTCAGGTTGAAAGACAAAAGCTCTCAAAGCCAGGCAGGTGCCCAGAGACAAGCATCCCATGCCTGGCTAACAACCCACCCTGCCGCCCCCTGAAAAGGGAGGGGTCCCCCTGAGTTTTCTAGGCAGCCAGCCCCCACGGACTCCCCCTCGTGTTTGGGTGAACTTGGGGGGTCGGGTCGGAAGGGATGCATGGGCTCTAGCGCTCGAGGCTGCGCGGGTGACCACCTGGGAGGCGGCAGGCGATGCAAATCCACTGCCCCTTGCACCGACCCACCCGCAGCACCGGCTGCTTGCTGCAGGAGAGGCAACAGGAGCTAGCAGGACTGCAGCCTGGGCCTTCATGAAAAGATAAATACATCAGAGAGGGAACAGCTGGTAGGCATCTCTGCCCCTTATCACTGTCCCAGCCCAAGGAGGATAAACACACAAACAAGGCTCGCCTTTCACCTCCCCTGCGGCATTTATTCCACCCCAGCTTCCAGCTTTCTTCAGTAACACGAGACTGATGGCCCCGAAAAAGAGCCTATTGACAAGGGACAATAGTAAATTATCTGGGTCCTGGCTATTCTGTGCCTTGGATCATCTTCCAGGGCGCCCCCTCTTCCAGCCGAGCAGGCACGTGGGGAGGGGGAGGATGTCAGCACCACCTGCTTGCTCCGCGAGCTGTGCTGTGCTATACTGCAAATGCTCGGCCCATTTCTAATGCAGCCGAATATAAAGGGACCTGCTGAGGGAACATTAGACCCATAAATACTAGTGGTGTTTTTAATTTTCGGTAGCCTCACGCTGCGTCTCTGGACTCATTACATTTGGAGATGGATTAAAATGGAATTTTTATATAGTTACATTTACTCCTAAAATAGGAGAGAGAAAACACAACGTGCGACAGATGTTCCAAGGTGCAGCAGAGGAAGTACTAAGAGCTCACTTCAGAGGGATAGGTGGGCACGTTTAACCACTAAAGTGCCAGCCCCCTTTCGTTTCCTACTTTGCTGCCAGCACAGGCATCCAGGGCAGCTTAAAAGATGAACCCAGCACTGGAGCGGGCGAAGCAGAAGAGGAGCGCTCAGACCAAACTAAACCAATACCTGAGGTGCTCCTGGCCAAGGTGGTTCACAGGGACCAAAATTCAGAAGATTTGGATGGAAAATAAAGCTCTTGTTCCATTTCTGACCGGATCAAGCTTTGAGTGCGACTGTGCAGGCGTGCAGCGAGTACAGAGCGTCGACGGCCCCGCAGTCCCCAGACAATACAGCTCTACAATAAAGCACTTTTCACTAAAATGCATCTTTCTGAGTTGAAAAAAACGTGACTCTGGAGTCACTTCCCAGCCTCTCTCTCAAGCTCACAAAGTTAGTGTGTGATCACTGGGAGGCGTCAACCGGTGACTCAGCTGCAAACTTTGCCGGTCCATTAATTCCTTTTCGTTTTAAAATCAGTTTTCCCCCTAAGCCATGTCTGCAGGTCCTGGATCACCTGCCAGACAGGAGCAGGGAAGATGTTGGAGACCCCGACCGGCTCGGGGGCCCTCACCACAGCCATCACGACAAGCCTACAGTTGCACGCCTTCCCGCTGGGATGGAGCTGGCCCACAGGAGCCCATCACACCAGCCAGACCTCTTCCCATCTCATCCCTCGGCTGCCCAGAGCAACAGGATGCAACACAACAAGGGGTGATGGGCGCACACACGCTGAAGACGCTCTCCCTTTAGTCAAACCAGCATTTGGAGAGGCCGTCACCCCAGCCAAGAGCAAGAGCAGGAAGCCTCTGCCTTCAATCAAAAGCACAATACGGTAGAGTCTGGGCCGAAGCCTGGGACCCAGAGGGCTACGCCTGAGCTATCTGAACATCCCTGTGACCCCCGGCCCTCTGAGCACCGCCCCCCCCCCACCTTCAAACGCACCTACTGATTTTGGACGCCCACTGTAACACGGGGGGGAGGGAAGCTCATGGCTGCAGACAAGGGGGAAAGCAACCGCTGACAAAGACGTGCCTTCCCGGGAGTCTCCGATGGGCTCCCAAAGGCTCTGGCAACTTGGAAAGCTCTGCCATAAACACACACATCAGTAGGGCCGTGATGTATTTGACCCACTTTAGCATGAATATCTGCACACGCCGGGTTTGCAGTTGCTATGGCTGTTTAAATTAAGTTCCATTTGGTGCAGTACTTATCGCAAAGACAATGCGCTGCTATTGAAATTGAAATTTCTATGCCGTGATAACTAGAGCACAGCAACTCAAAAGCAGCTTCTGTGGCTTCGGCAGAGACTTTGGGCCAAGTAAAAATGAGGGTGACGATCCATCTGAAAGTAAATGAATCCAAGACCTGAATTTGGTTTCCTGGACTCCTCCGTATTCTCCCATCTGGAGCCGGCTCTTCTTTTTCTTTTTTTAAAGCAACCTACTGAGGTGGGTCTCAAAGCGGCTCTGTCGCAGGAGTTCCTCCCCCTCTTCCTACAGGAGAAAGGAGAAAGACCTTGGCAGCACTCCCCTCAGCTGCAATTCAAATAAATAAGTACGGATCCAGATTCATTGACAGCAACAGAGTCCAAAATCACAGCCTTGGCATGAACGCAATCTCACGCCCAGCCCACCGCTCGGGGAGCACGGGAGCGCTATTCGGAGTAAACGCTACTCCGCGAGCGGTGCTGCATGTTTGCTACAAGGCTGAAGACTAAAGGCAAGATTGATTTTGATGTGAGCACCAGCAAAGCAAATGGGTTTTTGAAAACCCTGTAATTTCTCTGCAACCCTTGACTTCACTAAACACACATTTTTAGACGACAGCACAGTTAGGTAGGCATTAAACAAAAAATGAGGTAGGCTAATGATGATTTATGTGCAGGATAACCTTCTATAAAGAATTTATCTTTGATTTCAAGGTAAGTTACAGCATTGCCAAGTTAAGCAAATAACGCAGCTCCCTACCAAAAAGCAGGAGCCATTGCAGAGGTGCGATACAGATATAAAGCAGTTGTCTGCAATTGCTTTAAAATCTCTTCTGAAATGCACCCAGTGGGTGCTCCTGGAAAGAGATGCTTGTCAAGACCGAGATGGAAAGCACCAGGCAGAGGCACCCATCGCAAAGGGAACAGTTTGTGCTGTTAAGATGAACAGTAATAAAAAAGCAGCTTGCTGTGAAACACGCATCTCCAGCCTCCCGCTCTGCCCACTGCATCCGATTAAAATGGTTCGCGATGTCCATAAAAGGCAAGCTTCAAACCCAAACCGGCGTGTGAAGGGGCGCCGTCTCCCAAAGCAAAACTCCTTGCAAACACCCACGGCACCACGCGGCCTGTGCCCTTCTCCCACCACGTCGCTCCCCATCAAACCCACCTGCCTGGCGCTGCCCTGGGACCGCTGTGCTCCAGCAGCATCGTGACCCCAGGGCCTGGCACAGGTGAGCACGCGGACCACGAGCATCCGCACCAGCAGCTCGCCTCCGAGGGCGATGGCTCTGTCCCACCCCAAGGCCCTGCTGGGTTGTGAGCTCAGAGCCCAGCCTGAGCCTGCACGGGGAGAGCCTCAACGGGTCCATCCAAAACCCCAGACCCAAAATCATCACGCGTCAGGTTTGGCAGGAATAAAACTGCTTTCCAATGGGGGGGAATAAAAACAGCGGGAAAGGCAGAGGCTTCCTAAGACAGCCTCCATGGGACTGGGGGCAGGGAAAAGGTTTTTGTTGTAAAGGTTTTGATGGGCAGTCTTGGGGGAGTTGGGACTTCGCTGCCGGCTGGCTCATGGAGTCCGAGCGCCCCGGGCACACGAGCCTGGCACCAGCCCTGGGCATTGGGACACGGGCACAAACGGATACTGTCACGACGTGCAAGGCAGGTGCCCACCCACGGCCTCTGTCAGCTGCTTGAAAACAAGCCATCTTTCCCCAGGTCTCTTCTCCCCAGAGGATGGGGACGGGCGAGCCAGGCAGGGACAGACCTGGGGTCCGTTCGACATGCAGGTCACAACGCAGATCTAGAGGCAGAACAAGGCTTCGAGGTTTGGGGGTCGGCTTGGGTTCATTTTAACGCTAGCACCAAGCGCAGGGATAGCAGCGGACGCCCCCTCGCCAGCCCTGCAGGAACTGGGACAATCACAGGCTCAGAGAGGTCAAGGCAAGACCCCGCTCGTAGCTGCGCAAGCCGTTGTCTCTCTAACACCAGAGCAAATAAAAATGAGCTCCGGGCAAATGCTGTATTTGTAATCCAACGGCAAATATGTTTGCTTGTGTTGACTCTGTGCAGGAACACAATTTATATGTTCTGTCTTTAGGGTAATTATTGCTTTAGAACGTTAAAATTGTTCCACTCTAATTAGATCATCCTATTCAAAACCCACCGCAACCGCGGCTGCAAGAACCAGCCTGGGTTGCAACCGAGCCAGCGCCAGGGTGAGGAGGCTGCAAACTTTGCAGGGAAGAACCTACCCGGACTCTTCAGCGGAGCAGCCCCGAGGGCAGAACTGCTCCACGGACCCAAAGAGCCGGCAAAGCAGGGCTGGCAGAGGGTATCGCCGCTCTGCCACCGGACCCTGCACCAGGCCCGCTCTCCTGTGCACGTCCTGGCCCAGGCCCTGCGAAGATGCACAGCTGAGCAATAGAGATGCTCACCACATTTCCGCCCCCAGCATCCACCCTCTTCCAGCCCTGCCCTTCTCCCGGGCACCGAGAAGGCTGACCCCACCTCTCACATCATAGGCTGGGTCTTTGCTGGTGGCTGGGGAGTATTTCACTGAAAGGAGGTTTCTCTTAAAGGCTCTTCTAGGCTCCATCCTGCTAGTGAGGCCCTGAACGTTGCAGTGCCAACGAGCATTTGCAGGGGAATCTGGAAGGCAGGCCGGTGCTGCAAGGAGCGGGTTGCAGCAGGGGATCTGCTGAGGACCTCAGCTGCATCAGGCCTCTGAGCGCCCATTGGCAGCCCAGTCAGGACCTAGACCGCTGCCACACCAGGCTGCAGCCCCCCTCTCCATCACAAACACGGCACCATAAGACAAGCGGGCAGACGGGAGCTCAGCTGCGGGGCAAATCCCAGCCTGCCAGCGCCAGCCCCAGCTCCCAGGAAGAGGCACCCGATAACGCAGAAGTGAGAAGCCCCAACCAGCCTCCCTGGGAAAGTGCAATTCGCTTGAATGTTTACAAAAAGCAGCTAAGGAAATGGTGGGAAAGAACCCAAACAGTTGGTGCGGAAGCCATTGTCCATATGGCAGCGCTGCGCGGGGCAGGCGCGGTTCGGGGGGAGCTGCACTGTGCACGGGGCGCCGCGCCGCTGTTACAGGCATTACGACCCACCAGGCAGCGTTTACAGGAAGCATCGCAGGGATTCATGCGCTGGTGCACAGCAGCCGTGCCAGGCAGCAGAAAGCCTGGGCAGGAAACACAAGTGCAACAGAGCTTTACTCCGTCGGGTTGTCAACGGTGCAGATCTCAGCTCACTTGAACTAGCCGTTTGCCACCGAAATCAATGCCCGTTCACACCAGCTGGGATCCCAGCAGTGTTGACCGGTCTCCCTAGGTCCTGTCTGCACGAAAGGAGCTCCCTCGCGCCAACGTACTTCCGCAGGTGCCACTCTCCAGCGCACGCCAGCCGCCTGCACTGAAGCAGGGCAACACCAATGTGGCATCGAGCAGGAGATGCCTACAGTGAGGGGCACCACCTCCGACACGCATCCCCGGTTCCGCGCAGTCGGCCCCGTAGGGCATCTCTTCAAACACCACGAGGCAGGCGGCAAGATCTTTGACTGTGCTGACAGCAGTCTGAGAAACGCTGGGAATTTGCATGGTTTTTCTAACCAACAAAGCCCTTCTGGGCAAACACGCTTCGGGGTGGACCGGCTCCGGCGCTCACTCCAGCACAGCTCAGGACCCTCGCACTGAACTTGCATGCAGGAGGAGAGAGCCTTATTTTGGCAGTCAGGACACAAACAGCACCTGCCATCCCCAAGATGTTGTGACAGCACCTCGGAGCTCAGGGCGCCATCGCAAAAGTGCCAAGTACTGAAGTATCACAGGGGTGTAGGCTGTAGCCGTGTTGGTCTAAGGACAGAGGCAGATGAGGTTCTTTGGGTGAATCTGATATGTTTTATTAGACCAACTAAATAGTTGGAGAACAATTTTTAAGCAAGCTTTTTTACTTTTCATTCCATCCAGGAAGTGCACACACCAACTGCTGAAGCTTTCTTAGCCTGACGAAGGGTTTTTTAACCGAAAGCTTGCTTAAAAATTGTTCTCCAACTATTTAGTTGGTCTAATAAAACATATCAGATTCACCCAAAGAACCTTGTCTGCCTAAGTACTGAAGTGGAGGGTTAGCAGCTGCATCCCACCCTGCCGCCTGCAACAGGCACCATGCCCGCAGCACGCACCCCCTGCCAGCCTCCCTCCGCATGTTCTCGTGCCTGCTGGCCAAGGGGCACGCGTGCTGCACCCGAGAGCCACACACTAGGCCTTGGGCCCTGCTGCGATCCGCATGGTGCCTCCTCGCTGCAACCCCAGTGCAGGACATTCCCCCTCGTGGAAGCCTCCAACAAAGTGGCTGCAGCCTGCCCGTGCTGGCGCGGGCTCAGGGGGGCTGAGCACTGCAGCTGAAGGGCTGCTGTGCCTCCCCGTGACACTACCGCCCTGCACTGCCAGCCCCAACTGACCCGTAGCCCAATGCAGCGCATGGACCGGAGGCAAAATCCCACAAGTCTTTCTGGATCCCTCAGGGGCAGTATCAATGGCTGCCCTGTGAGCTCACCCACACGGGGCGGGCGGTCAGCCCTGCCATCGATGCGGCACTGCGGAGAGCACTCAGAGGTCTCCCCAGGACCCAGCGGGGCCACGCCGACCGCTCCCCTGTCAAGGGACCATCTTCTCCTTAATGCCCCACCATGATCCAAGGGCAGCTGCGGGCAACCTCCTGCGGGCACTGTCTGCACCAGGTGGCCATGGTCTGGGCATGGGAGAGTTTGGGTCCTAAGTTCCCAACCAGCCAGTGCCATTGAGACTGGAGCTGGGGTTTTTGGTGCAGACTAGGAGCCACGTGCTCGGGGTCACCTGGGGCTCGGCCCTGCTGCCCAGAGCCCACATTCCTGCGGGAGGCTGCCCCGTCCACCCATGGGGCTCCCTGCAAAGAGCCACACTGGGGAGGGGGTGCAATGTGCCCAGGCCCAAGGTTGCCAGGACAAGGCTTCAGCTGGGGAGGGACTCTCATGAGCTGACCCCAGCGCACGCACACACCCTCCCCCCGGATCAGTCACAGCCCACGGCCCAGGACTGGCCGCAGCAAGTCGTGTGCAACAGCCCAGGCACCACTGCCCAGACTCGGGAGCTGGCAAAGCCGGAAGCACGTGGGAGCAGCCATGAAGCAGACCTGCGTTACCACAACTCCATCCCACGCCCCTACAAGGCCCAGAGCTCACGGGCCCGGCCCAGCACACAAGACAGCAACCAGGGAACGACCAGGCGCACGCGTGAGCACGGTGTAAAACACGGCTCCCTGCCAACATCGATCCACCCCAGAGACTCCGCTCTGAACCAATGCCACCAACAAAGCCCCTTGCCCTTGGGGAGAGCACACAGGAAAGAAATCCCAAACGCTCTGCCGAGAGAAGTGTCTGCGCGCGGGCCTTGGCCAGGAACACGAGGGCTCCCCCGCCGTCTCCTCTCTTACCTGGGATGATAGAAACGGTGTCTTTCTCCCAGGACACAACACTAACATATTCCTGCACTGAAGAAGGGATGAGGCACTTGAAAACAGCCACATTTCCACGCATCGACCTTTGATCCTCCACCCGGACGGTGTAAGGCTCCCTGAAAACTGCGGAGAGAAAAGCAGAGAGTCAGGGAGAGCCGCGCACCAGCCCCCGCGGTGCAGGTGGGATGTTCAACACGGGCTCCGGAAAAGCACAGTGCCATTTGAGGCTCTGGTTTTAATGAGTGCAGGTGTAGCATGAGTCAAATGAGGGCGTGGAGGGGTGCTTGCATGTGTCCCGGGACTCGCAGCACCTTTTCCTTGTGCACAGGGGAGCAGCGCAGCTGGTCTTCCTGAAGCCACGGGACAATGGCAAGAGGCCCCCTCACACCACGCCTTGCACCCACACTCGGCCAGCGCAGGGCAGGGAACACCTGGCAGCCAGCCAGAGCACACGTGGAGGGGCAGCACCGCCTCATCACAGCCAGGGTCTGTGGGGCCAGCGAGGCACGCTGCACTGCCCTGGGCGAAGAAGGCAGTCTCTGCAAAGCCTGCGCCAAGCCCAAGGGAGAGCAGTGGTGCTGCAGCAGGGTCCCACGCTCCAGCCAGTCTCTCCAAGGGCTTCTAGATAAGGCTGACTGGGAGCCTCGCAGGGCCATGACTGCAAGCTGCTTGCGGGATGGAGCCCACCCTGCCCAGTGGGGACAGTCACGACGCCAGGTCAGGGCCAAGGGTGCTCAGCAGGTCTCGGGAGACAAGCAGCTCAGCAGGCCGAGCCTCCGAGGAGGGAGTGCCTGCACGTGGGACCGCAGCTGCCCCTGCCAGGAGCCGGCAGCGTGGTGCAGCAGCCAAGGGCTGGATGTGGAGCTCGGAGCAGGCCCCTGGCATGGAGAGGGCAGAGCATGGAGCTCCCAGCAGGTCCAGGCAGGGCCCGAGCAGCCACCCTTCTCCTGCCACAGGAGACAGGGCCACGATGCGCACAGCACCACGAGCCTCCCAGGCCCGCTCCACGCAGCGCCGAGGAGGCAGAAGCCCAATGAATCTGCCACTGCAGCCATCAGCGGTACGGGGCCTGCTGCTGCTGGAAGGGCCCTGCACAGACACAGACACCACCAGCGTCTAAAGAGGAGGCGAGGACAAACCACGCGTGTCCGTGTGCCCCCACCCCAGGGGACACGGGTGTTGCTCTCACCCCCATGGAAAAGAGGGCATTGCTTGGCTGCCTGCCATGGCCCCAAAGCCACAAGGGAGCACTGGGCTGGGACCCAGGAGCTTCAGGTGCTAACCCTGGCTCTGCCACTGGCCTCTAGATGACCTTGGCCATGTTGCTTCGCCTCTCTGCTGCCTCAGGATGGGGACAACAAAAGGGTCCTGCTTTAGGGACGGTGCACGGGAAGACGCCTACAAGGACTCGGCACGGCTCAGACAACAGCCGGACCGGAGCCTGCGGGAGGGGGGCCCCCCCCAGACAGGCCCTGGCAAGCAGCAACTCCAGCAGCCTGGCCCCCCAGCAAGTTCGCCCCCCAGCTTTAATTTATAGCTCTCCTGATAATGCTGGTAAATAATTCACTCGGGGGAGGGGGGAATCATGCCCATTATAATGAACTAAAATGAAAGCACCCTTCAGTCACTGCCGCTGGCTCCCTGCACTAGCCCTGCTCTTAATAGGTCACCTAATGAAGCCATAAGCAGGCTATCAGCTCTCCCCTGCCGGGTCAATAATTTACTACAACGGCTCTGGCCCCCAGCACTCGCCTGCGCCTCCTGCGCTGTCCCTGGCCCAGCGGGGCGAGGGCTTGTCCTGCGCCTGCAAGGACCCGCCGGGGGCTGGGGGGTTCCCCGCAGGGCAGTCTGCTGGGGGTCTGGACATTGCCACCCAAGCGATTACAGCAACTAGCCTGTGGCACGAACAGCAAGTCCGGGGAAGCAGATCACGGCCGCTGCTTCAAGGCTGAACCTGCCCAGAAATCCCGAACCTCCCTGCACCCACCTCTGTAACCGGGGGCCCTGGGCATTGCTGGGAGCAGAGCGCTGGGCTAGCCGGGCTCAGTGTGACGGGCGAGCCCCTTTCCCTGCCCTAGCAGCATCTTTACCGAGGTCCTGCAGGACAGGTGCCCTGTAAAGGAGCCAGCTATGGTCCACGGGGGCGCTGGGTCTTCAGACAGCAGCCCTGGCCCTGCGGTCAGCTGGCGATGGGTGCGACACGCAGGTCCGTGTCTTTAGGGGACAATCCACGAGCTGACCAGACAGGAACCCTCCCCGTGGCATTCACTGGCCCACACCATACAGTACCTGGAAGCAAAGCGGCATCGTGGCCCATGGCAGCAGCGCGACCACGACTTGCAGCGCCCCCTCCGCCGAGTGCTCCGGGAGCCTTGCCCCATCCGGCACTCAGCCGCAAGCACCCGAGAGCATCCGTGCCCCTGGGCGAAACGGGCAGTCCGCAGCATTAGCTTACCGTGCCAGCCACGCCAGGCAAACACTGCCCCAGAACGACCCGGTGCGGCCCCGACCAGGTTAATTATCTCTGCCGTGAGGGAGGGCAGAGAACCCCAGTGCCACCGCCGCACTCGCAGAGGAGCCCTACCTGCTTTAACGCGGATATTTGGACTCCTGATTTTGCCCGCCGAGTTCTCCGCGGTGCAGAAATAGTCGTTGTCATGGATAAAGCTATTGAAGGCTGATGGCGAGAAGGGGTAGAGCTGCAGAGTCCCGTTGGCGTGGACATGCCGGATGTGCGGGACATCGTAGATGTCGTCCCCTGTGGCGAGGTACCAGCGGAGGACGGCGCTGGGGGACCCTGCGGCCGGGCAGGGGATCACCACCCCCACCGTGCTGGAGAAGGTAACCTGCTGCAGAGAGTCGTTCACAAAGTAGAGGCTGGTTCCAACATCGTCGGCGCGTGCTGCGGAGAGAGCAGAGCCGACGGCAGCGGGTCAGTGCCAGCGTCAGGGGTGCCCTCGCCCCCCGAGCGACCGCCCCCGCGCCCCCCGCACATCTGCTTCGCAGCGAGACTTCGGGGAAAAGCAGCACGTGCCGCGGAAACGCGACGGCCGCCCACACAGCAGGGCTCCGCTGTCCTCAGCTACATAATCCCATCCGCTCCCAGGGCCGGACCCCCAGAACTAGCCGCGTGCCCAGGGCGGCCTTCGTCTGGGCTCCCTGCAAGTCAGCAAGCGCCCAGGCCGGACGGCACGGACGGCCAGACCGGACCCTGCAGCCTCCTTGGGGAGCGTGGCCATGTGTGGCCTGCGTGGCCGCCCTGCATCGCCCTGCCCAGCCTTCATCCTTGCCCCGGCACTGGTCCCAGCAGGGTGCCCTCGGGCTCCGAGCTGCGCCTGAGGCCTGGCTACACTACGGGGGAGGCGGGAGCCGAGGGGACAGCAGGCCTGAGCACGAGCTGGCCGCCCACTTCCCGAGCAGATTAGCCGGGGGCGGCGGGCTCTCCCCAGCCAGCACACAGGCAGGCCTGGGGACCTCTCGGTGATGGCCGGCTCTGCCTGCAGGGCTGAGGGCCGAGCCCGCGATGGAGGCACCTGCCCAGCGGTGCCCGGGTGAGGCCAAGCGCGGGGACAAGGACCCCGAAGCGGTGCGTGAACGGCACAGAGCGCGGCGGTGCCCGGCCCTGCGCGTCCTGGACGGCGCCGACACTACCAGGCCCTCCTCCTGCCCCCCGTCCTCCTCCCCACTGCAGGACCCCCCGGCCTCGCTTCTCCCCCAGACCTGGACGGGGCGGGCAGGGGGCAAGTTTGCCATGAAGACGGATATGGCGCCAAGCTGCTCAACTCCCATTTCCCTTTTTAGCTGCACTACTTTCAAGTAGGCGGAAGGGCACAACACGAAGCAGAGTCAGGGTATTAATAGCTCTGGCAGGGATCGCGCCGGGCCCGCTGCTTGTGCTCGAGCAGAGCCAGCGAGCAAATCACTACCGCCTCGCGGGCTGGAAACGAGTCAAAGGGGACCCTCCGCGACCTCAATTTCTGTAACTTTGTGGGGTGGGGAGAGGGTCTCATCTGTACTAATGGTCTTAGCCGAGCTCTCAGCTGCCCCTTTGGGGAGAAGGCATCACGGCTGCTCGTTTGAGAGGAGGTGATTACCGCGTTATTGGCCACAGCCATTCCCATCACATCATAAAGCAGCGATGAGGCCATTAACACCTGCCTCCATGGAAAACTATTTGTGTTTTCATCAGGATGAGCACCGAGACGGGTGCGCCTCACTGCGCTTCGGCACCATGCCGCCAGCTGGCTCCAGGCTCCCTGGGACCGGCACCCGAAACATTTACATGCTTCGCGGAGCAGGATTGCTGGTCGGGGCGGGTCCCGCTCTGCGCTGGGGCAGCCGAGAGGCACTTCCAGGAAACCTGGGCAGAGCAACACCGGTTTGCTGAGAGCCGGGTGCCAGACCAGTCTGCGAGCTAAATGCACCCGTTTTAGAGATGGGCAAACTGACGCACTGCACAGAAACAAAACTGCCCTGGTGTCTCAGTATATCCAAAGAAAACCTGAGAACAGAAGAGCCCAGGAGTCCCGGCACCACAATACTCTCTCTCGGGGAGCTTCTGCTCTAGCCCTTGGACAATTCCCCCCTATTTGATCTTTACACAGCTGGAAATATAGTCCAATTCCTCTTCCCTGGCACCCACTAAATCAGAAGCAAGACAGCCTACTTCTTGTTCCTCTCCGTGCTTTGAGCAGGGATACGAGCCAGGATGACAAAGCTGCCACTCAACCCCCCCCAGCGCTCTCCTGTCCAAAGTCAAGGACACTGCGAGCAGGGAGATTTCACTGATGAATTGACTGGGAAAGCCCAGCAAAATGTCACTGGAAATGAAACTAAGGATTTATAGGTAAAGAAAAGTAGCTCCATATTTCCCCAATCCCTGGTGTCTTTGCAGCCGCGTGAGCTCACGCGGAGATAGACTGGGACAGGCCGGGCCCTTTGAATGCATTTGTCACGCCGGGCTGACAAGCGCCAGGAGAATTATGAACGGCGGAGGTGCAGGGCCGGCCACGGGGTCCCAGTCCGGCACGAGCACTCAACTGGGAAGGCCCCGCAGCAAGACGGGGCCCCACGGCCACGAACAACCGTGTTGCGACACCTTCCGCCCATTTTGTCTCCGTGAATCAGCATTTCTGATGATCATCGTGGCGCGGCGTCTCCCCAGCCAGAAGAGAGCAGAGCACGTCTTTACAATGAGGTTCAGGAAAACAAAGGGAGGAGGCAGCGCCGGGTTGCTAACGACGACATTCTGCATAGGAAGCCGCTCGCACCACGGACCTGGGCTCCTCCACATTTAAAGGTGCCACACGCACAAAATCCAGCACCGGTCCCTGGCAAAGGGGGTACTGCGCCCGGCCCGCACGGGCCTGGAGCCACGGACGCTGCAAAACCCCGTCCCGGGACATGGTCTTTCCCCCACTTCCTTCATCCCCACCCCAGTGCCACCACCCGGGCCTTGAGATGGCGGCCAGGAATTTCTCCATGCCCGACCCCTCGCACGTGCTTCACGGCGGGTAGGCAGAAACAAGAGGCCACGTCTCCCTGCGCTGGTGGGAGGCGCAGCTCGCAGGACAAGCGACCTGCCAGGAGATGCAACGATCACATAGCAGCCCCAGCCTGCCAGGGAGCAGCTTTCTCCCCAGACATCCCCCGTGCACAATTAGATGCACAGAAGGGTGGGGGCGGGGGGAAAGAATGGAAAAATACTTCATAAGTAAAGAGGGAAATTCAGATTACCACTAAAGCTTTTTTAGGTCAAAGGGGGAAATGGATTTTTAATAGAAAATGGAAGTTATGGGATTGGCAATAGTTATGTGACAGACGCAGAGAGTTAAATCCATATAATCTCCTTTGCCATTTAACATTGAACACCATCCTAATTCCATGTTTCATAAAACTGCCTCCAAATCACAGGGAGAGATTAAAAATTTAGAACCAGCACTGCAATATTTTTAAACCAGAAATCGCTGCCAGCATCTGGACACATGTGCTGACCCTAACCTAAATACCGAGGGCATTAATTTATACAGCCCTCGCAGGTTGGGTGGGCATAGTGCACACGCAAAGGTTTCCTACTGGCAGGCGATAAGTCACTGGCAGGAACGTGGGACCGAGTGATGGAGACCAAAGGCTGATGGATGAGGGCTGCGCAGAAGGACCGCGATGCGGATGGACAGTGCCTGGCCGGCCCCGAGGAGCACGTATTTGAGTGATCTCAGTGCAATCTTCTTAAATCGCAGTAAATTACAGCCTAGAGGTATTGAAATATTAATACTTCCATCTCAGCTGGGAGAAGCGAGTCATTTTGTTATCATCCCTTTGCAGTATTTACTAGTCTTGTTCACTGGACTTTCCAAACTGTAATAGCTTCAGAAGCAGCGCCAGCCTCTGCCCCACAGAGGGACGTGCTAGACGGAAAGCACTCATTTACTCTAACGAGAGGCCACGGCAGAGCAGCTGTAAATCGAGCCTGCGGCCCATCGCCGAGCCACATCTCTCAGGAAGAGGCAGCTGAGATTTAGGCTCAAGTCCTGCACGGAGAAGCTGCGCAAGCTGAAATGCTCAGCCTGTGCATGCAATCAAAGACAGCTCGCGGAGACGACAACCCGCAGAGGCTGCCTCCTCCCCATCCTTCACCTTGGCCTGAGCTCCGGCGGGAGGGGACCGCTCCTACCGAACGGGCTCAGGATCTGCGCCTGCGGGGCAGCGATCCGTTTGTGCCCACACAGAGAGGCATCCCCCGCTTTGAACTGCGGCTGGAATCGAGCAGGACAGCCGCTACCCCGGGCCCCTCCGGCACGCTGGTGATGCCAAAGAAGTCCTGTCGTGCCTGGATGGAATGACCTGCATCCCAAGCCCTCGGCTTCAGGGCAATTTTACTAACTTTCCTCCTCATGAAGAGGGTGACCTTGGAGCTGGCCGAGTGAGGACATGACATCCCCTGGTACCTGGACGCTCGTGGAAGGGACAAGGAGATAAGCAGCAGAGAAGTGACAGCAGATGCGTGGTGCCAGCACTGCCACCTTTAACGCACCCGGGCAAACAGTTGTTCGCAGGGCACGTGAGGGGCATGCGCAGTCCGTTAAAACAAGCAGCCTTAATCACTCGGGAGGTCAGCTCACAAGAGGCATTTTCCATGTCAAAGAAGGAAAGCCAGAATGCCTGATAAGCAACCCCAGACCCATGGCACAAGGATGGGCCCAGTGTGGGACGGGGTTCAGTATTTCTCTGCAACCCACAGAGAAACGTGGCTTTCACCACCTGCCACAGTGGGCCTAGGACATCAGCTCGTCGCCGATGCACACATCCAGGGAGCTTGCCGAGGCACGGGGCACTTTGCAGACCGAAGCTCGTGTACAAAGCGCATGCTTTCTCCACCTCTGCAGTGCAGCCACCTCTGGAAAGGAAGCACAGCAGCACGTAGCAGCCTCAAAGGAGAGTTTAGGACAGGAAGTGACAGAGGACAGAGTCCAGGGCTCGATGGCTACAGTGCAAAGACTCCAAACGCCCTTAGCTTCAGCGCTCCTGAGCTTCAACGGGAGCACGTGAAAATGAACAGCGACGAGAGGTCAGGAGTGACCCCCGGCCCACGCCGAGGGCATGCATTCTCCTGGAAGGACAGACACCACTCCCGATGGCATCTTCATCCAAGCAGGCTCTGGGCTGGCCTGCGCAGCGTGTAGGATTTAGAGCCAGGGGCACAGCCCCACGCGGCAGTGCTGGGAGCAGAGCAGCCAACGCCGAGCGCACAAGCAGAGGCGCTGACAAGGCACCGTCTCTGCCACCTCTGCCGCAGGGGCCAGTAGCACACGCTGCAACCAGGCAGGCGCACGCCTGCGTTGCGCCAGAAGGAACGGAGCGCAGCACCCACTGCAAGGGAGAGAAGGGCATGCTGAGCTCCGTGGGGCACTGCAAATGGCATCCCCTGCTTCTCCCCTGCACGGAGATGCTGCCGGGGGCAGAGGAAAGCGAGATGAATGGATCACGCCCGGCTAGCCTCCTCCGCCTGCCACCTCCGGAGACCTGATTTCCAGTCCTGCTTACGTCACGTACACAGTCAGTCTGGCAAGTTTCACCCGAGTCTCGGCTGGACACTTGGCATCATCTCTGAGCCAACACACATTTCAGGGCCATGCCAAGTCTCTCATCGAGGGAGGCCCAGGACTGAACCAACCAGAAGCAGAGCGAGGCAGGCGAGGGAGAGGATTCAGCGGAGGTGCGCGCACGCCAGCTGCTAGGCTTTGTCCTAAGCCGTCAGCCCATGACTTTCATGAGCCCGCAGCCTGCGCGCTCGGTAGAAGAGCGGCGAGCAGAATTCCCCGCGCACGGCCGCAAGTTGGACGAAGTAAAACAAATCAATCAATAACACGGACAGACAAAGGAAAGAACTGAAACAGCTGATTTCATCCCTTCCCCACCTAGTTGTGATGAGCGTCCCCTCCCCCTTGTGTTCCTTACGGAGCAGAAATTAAACGGGCCTTTCAATGCAATTCCTGGCCTGGGCAGCAGACACTGGTGCACATCTGGGATCTGGCTTTCTAGAGAGGGCTTGCAGCCAGGCAGCAAAGGGTGTTTGCAGGTGATGGGTCTCACGCCCTCGGAGGGAAAATTCTTTCAAAAACGAATAAATAAAAACAGGTTCTTGGAACCAGAGTCCGAGGTGCATAAAAATACTGGCCCTGAACTCCCCCGTGTCAAGCCCCTGGTGAAGAGCGAGTGCTTTCCTACTGCACCAACACGTTTGGGCTTCATTGCCTCCTAGCAAGGGGCACTTATTGGCAGGCGGTGTATTTGGGTGCGTGCAAGATTTCGCCGTAAGCCGTGCACATCTCAAAACTCACATGCTGCCATGTCAGGAGAATTCTTGCCACAAAGAGACGCCTCCAATGTTATCCTCACGCTGAGCTCGTCAGCTGTTTTGAATGAGGACAGCGCATCCATCTCTGAACCTCAGTGCCACGCGGGCAGAAATGAGGGCACCACGGCAGAAACGCATGGCACATTGGGGGCGCCCAAAGCAAGACTAGCAGATCCCCCATCCCTAGCCCCCTTCTCTATCTAGCATCGGGGCGAGGACGGAGCCCATCCGCACCGGGCAAACACCACAAGAAGCAATTGCTATTCCTCCCCGGAGGAAACAAGCACCAGAAAATATTAGGCTTGTGCGTATTGATTTCTTCGTTTAAAGGCATGTGCAGCTTTACCCCCCGGCTGGTGCAGACCGAGGGCTCTGGACACCTTGCCATCACAGCCCCTAGCATTGTAAAATTTCGGCAGCCCCCGCGATAAATAAGGACGCTGGGCACTTCCTCTATGGATTTAATGAGGACTCCACATTGCCTTGCCAAGATAAATGAGCGCTGTACCATGCCGGGGGGCGAGGGGGGTGGAGAAATTAAAAAAATGGAAGCTGCATCCTTCGCTGCTTTTAATACTTGAACATAATGGAACAAAGCGCCGGCGAGAGCCAGCAGGCAAAGGGCTCCGGCTCCGGCCTTCGGGGGGTGATTTCCAGAATATCTGGATTTTGACTCGTTTGCTGCTCGCCTACAGCCTCCCATGTGCATCTCGTCCCCTTCATTGTCATGGCTGCTGCCAGCCACCGACCCCCTTTCTGCCGAGCTCCCGTTCCCGTGCCTTTGCCACCCACCCGCTCGTGTGTCTTTTACCCGCCCCAAGCCCCAGCCGGGCGCGGGGCTCCTGGACGCCGGCGGTCCCGGGTTTGCTTTCTGCTCCCGCCCCAGCCCTGGCTCTGTTAGCCGGCCGTGCTTGCACGCCCAGCAATACCAAGCATCCGAGAGGTTTGTCGTGCACGAAGCCGTTCAGCTCCTCGATGCTATCGTTATAATGAAACTTGCTCCCTATCCCTGTGCCCGCTCTGGAAGCGCCGGCTGCCGCACGTCGCAGCGCGGGCTGTCGAGGTCCGGACTAGCCCGGGATTGCCGAGGACGGGGGAGCGGCAGCGCCGTCCAACAAGCGCGGCGGGAGCGGGCTCGCCCGGGGCGGTCGCGGACGCGGACACGTACACGTACCTCCGTGCAACGAGTAGAGCAGGAGAAAAGTTACCAGCCACATGCCATACAGAGCCGCC
>NW_005843105.1:307974-311547 GCF_000455745.1 Alligator sinensis | reverse complement strand
GCCGCTGCCCGCGCGCGCACGTGTGGTGGGCCGCCCGGCCGTGCCCCTCTCCCTCTCCACCCCTGCTCACACTCCTAGCAAGCTAACAAGCACCCGGCCTCACACGCCGTGTACCTCTGGGACCAGAAAGGGGCAACACTCCCCACAGGGATCATTTGTTCCACTTGGCAGCGCCTGGGGCTCCAAGACAGCAAGGCTACCGAGAGCATGCCGGCCACGTCCTATCCCCCAGCCAGGTAACCCCACTGCAGCTGGGAGCGTCTTTCAGCCGAGCTGCTGCTGCAAGCTCCCCAACTCCAGCTCCCCTGGCACCGCACGCAGGGCAACCTCCGCACCTCCTGCTAGAGGCCTCCCCCCTGCCCACCAGGGCTTGGCTTGGCTTGGCTTGGCTTCCACCGCCGGGGCCCCAATCCTTGTGGAAAGCCTTGCCTGCAGAGACAGCAAGGCCCTCCTCCCCATCCTCCCTTGGCCCTTGCCCTGCTCCAGGGCTGCCATCCCACTGCACACACTGTGCTCCCAAACAAAACAGCACCTTGGCTTTTGGTTTCAGAGCTGCCAGGATTGGCAATGCCAGGGCAAAGGGATTGGCCTCAGAAAGGCATGGGGTGAAGCATGTGAGAAGGCAGCCCTTGAACCACGGAGTCCAACCCACAGCTCCAGTAGCAGCTCCTTCTGCCTACCTGGCTGGAGCCGGGGCCGCGGAGGGACAGGGAGCACCAGGCTGGGATGGTGCAAGGCACGGCCCAGCTGGGGGTCGAGCTTCTCCCCGGTGCAACACCAGCAAGGACACGGGGCTGCTGGGTCTAGCAAAGGGAAAGGCAGACCCAGTCCCCAAGTGAGGAAGGAGCATGGCAAGGGGAATCCCACTGCAGGAAGAGTCGTGGAGACACCCTCCTGGGCTGAGCCACTTGTCACCTAGGGATCCACAAGCCCCGGGGCAGCTGGGTCTAGCAAAGGGAAAGGCAGACCCAGTCCCCAAGTGAGGAAGGAGCATGGCAAGGGGAATCCCACTGCAGGAAGAGTCGTGGAGACACCCTCCTGGGCTGAGCCACTTGTCACCTAGGGATCCACAAGCCCCGGGGCTGCTGGGTCTAGCAAAGGGAAAGGCAGACCCAGTCCCCAAGTGAGGAAGGAGCATGGCAAGGGGAATCCCACTGCAGGAAGAGTCGTGGAGACACCCTCCTGGGCTGAGCCACTTGTCACCTAGGGATCCACAAGCCCCGGGGCTGCTGGGTCTAGGGGGCCCCCTGCCTCTCCCCCGGAGGGAGCAGGGCCCTGGGTCAGCCAGAGGCAGCCGACTTGGAGCAAGGCTCGTCTCTTCTGCCCTTTGCTGCTTCCACCGCCTCTGCACAGCCAGCGGCACCTCCCCAAACCAGCCCTCCAGGCAGCTTTCTGCAGCAGGCTCCAGTGCTCCCCCAGTCCCTGCCCCGGGGTCGCTCGGCCACACGCAGGGACACAGCCGCGCTAGGGGCTGCTCCCACAGTCCCCCGGTCAGCTCAGACCCCTGCAGACCTGTAACTCTGGCCCAGGTTTTCACAGCAGGGTGGGGAAGGGACTCAGCCACTTAGTGCCTGGTAACGGGATCAGACAGTTTTAGCCACTCGCTTGGTGGTTCAAATCCAGGTCAGGACCAGCAGGGAGCTGCGGTCGGCTGGGCATGGCTGACAGGAGTGGGACCAGCTTGGAGGGCTCCTCTGCCTCCCCACCCCATCCCCAGGCCCCCAGATATGCACAGCCCTCCCCAGGGGAGCATGGCCTGGGCTGACCGCTCCCCTCAGCCCAGAGGCAGTGCGCTCAAGGGGGATCAGTGAGTATCCTGCCCTGCAGCAGCCCAGCTGGCCTGGTGCCTGTGGGCATGGGGCCCTTCCTCTGGCACCTGAGAACAGGGGCACTAGAAGCAGGTTGCAGCCGCAGTGACCTCAGCCCGTGCAGCAGGGAGGCAGGGGCTGCAAGCCGACGGCTGGAAAGGGAACCCAGGGTCCAAAGCCCCACCCCCCTGCCGCAGCCCTAGCAGCACTTCCCGGTGTGGCCGTCAGCCAGCAAGGAGCTGTGCGCACGGAGCGCCCCAAGACTGCTCCAGGAGAGCACGAAGCCAAGCCAGAACAGGGCCCATGGGGGCTACACAACCTCAAACTGACCCACTGGAGGGGACCCCCCCATTCCTGCCCCTCTCCCCGCTTTCCAAGGTGCCAGCCCTGGAGAGTCTCAGTTACACACCTCTCCCAGCCCATCCCACCCAGCGCAGCCCTGGACCCAGCCTCCCCCTGGGAGACGGCTGCGGAGCCCAGACGGAAACACCTTGGAGGTGTTCAGGGAGGCACCGCACGGAAAGGGTGCACGGCCGGGCAGCCGACCCTGCCCAACTACCAACCTGCAAGGGACTGTGGACAAGCCTCTTCCCTCCATGCCTGGGCCCTCGTGCACAACATGGGGAGTTGGGAACGGGGCAGAGCACTGCCTCTGGGGTAGCAAGAAGCAATCTACTACAAAATGGCTGCTTTAGGGCTGCAGCTGCTGCGTTTTGGGAGATTTAAAGGATAGGCACCAGCACAGGTGTTTGCAATAGGATAATCAGCTGGGAGCAATCTCCTCCAGGCCCTGCCCTGCCATGTGCCCCCAGTTTGAACCCACACTGATGAAGTGCTGCTGCGAAGCAAGGGCTGGCCTCAAGGCAGGCTGGCAAGGGGCTCCTGTGTGCTCAGCCACTTCTATTGCAATGACCTTTCCTCCCTGGCAGTCCTTGGTCCTGGTTTTGGGGTCCCTGGCTCGGCACTGCCCACACATGGGCAAACAGCAACACACGTGTTTAAAGCCACTGTCACACCCGAGTGCTTGAAGCATGTGCCCGTCCCCCCATGCCTATGCAGAGCCCCCCGGCAAAGGTGAATCTAGATCCACCCAGTGGGGCTGCATCCAGCAGCGATGGACAGTGTCGCTCCGGCAGTTCCTGGAGCACTTTTTCTCTGTCCAGGACAGGCTTACAGCGCAGGTTTGCTGGGGAAAGGAGCAATGAAGTCATTCCAGGAAATCAGCTTGTTTCGTGCCTCCCCCTAGCGTTGCAGCACTGGAGCAAAGAGTCGAGTGCGGAGCGGCTTGGGCACAATACTGTCACCCTTGCATGGCGAACAAAGGAGCCGGGGCATCAGCCGGGCTCTGAGCACTTGTCCACATCAGTCGCCGGCTCCAAACACCGGCCTGCACCTAGGCAGCGAATGCATCTACCAGTGCTGCCAACCCCCGCTTGCAGGGGGCAGGCATGGGGGCTGGCCAGGGAGCACCCCGCCACATGGGCATGGGCCTTGGGGCCCAGCTGTGATTGCATTTGAAGACTTGGCACAGCCTGGGGGCTGCACGAGGCAGCATGCTCAGGACCACCCTTCAAAGCACACTGCTCGCTTGCTCTGCCAAGGTCCTGAAAAGCAGGAGCTAAGGGGTCTGGGCAGAGGCAGGCTTAGAGAAATGGCTCCTGCCCAGGCTGTGCCAGGAGAGGGCAGAGGCCAGGGCAACCCTTCCCCAGACCCCCTGGTAAGCGCAGCGTACCAGCTCCCAGCCCCATGTGGCTGCCTTCCCCAG
>NW_005843105.1:305981-307943 GCF_000455745.1 Alligator sinensis | reverse complement strand
AGGCTGGCTCCTGGGCCCCTGCGCCTGCCACAGGGATGCAGCCTCCCACTGTCCCCAGGCCTGGCTGACCCCGTCTCTTTTCTGGCCAGGAAGACTTAGTGTGAGCAGACGGTTGCCGGTCACCCGCAGTGGCCTGTGGCCCTTATGCAGCGGGCATGGGAGCAAACCCGGTGGCAGGAGAGGCCTCAGGCTGGAGGGGCTGCCGGGCCACGGGGGCCACTGAGATGTCTTGGGGTTGCAGCAGTCGGCTCTGGGAGTAGCTGAGGGTGCCTGGAGCTCACCACCGTGTCCAAACGCTTGTCCCTCTGCCCGGGTCGGTCTTTCCCTCCTCTCCATGCCCAACCTTCCTCCTCCTCTTGGCCCCTTTCTCTGCTTCCATCTCTGCATTGCACTGATCCCCCTGCCCCGAAGTGCTGCTCCTTCCCCTCTCTCATGCCTTGCTTGTGCCCTTCTGCTCCCTGCTCTTCCCAGCGTTCGCTGTGTTTCCGCGTGGCAGGCTTTCCCAGGGCGGGCGCTGGGTGGCCAGAGGGCAGGAGGAGCCCTCCGGTCCGGTGCCTGCCCCCGAGCCTGGCTCGGAGAGAGGCACCTGCTTCCAGTCAGCGTGTGCCTGACATGGCACAGTCAGCCAGAAGCAGAGGTCACACACACATGTACGCAGACACGCCACGTGCAGACACACACATGCACACACTCACACTCTGCCTCCTACTACCCCTCCCTGCTGCTCCGGGCACGCCGCTTCCGTAGGCATGAATGGGCAACGCTGCCCCAACCCCGCTGCCTGCCCCACCTGCCCCCCCTGGGGTCCCTGGATGCCTTGGGCCTTCCCTTTAGTGCCCCAGGCAGGAGCCTCGTCTCGCCTGAGCCCCGCAGAGCGCCGGGCACAGCCCTCATGGCAGCTGCATGGACAACAGCATCCCAGGAAAGTGGCAGAGGGCGAGGGTGGGACCCCGTAGCCTGGTGTCCAAGGGCCGCAGCTGACTTCTGCTCCCCCTGGTCAGGCCTGTCGTCAGCAAACATGGGGAGACCTTGCATCCGCCTGCTCCGTCCCTCCACTTTGGCAGGTGCTCAGCACCTTCCCAGGATGCCTGTTTGAGCCCCGGGGCACGGACGGGGCAGGCAGGACCCAGCCTGCACACATGGGCCGAGGTGCATGCTGCAGTAAAGGCCGGGCTCGGGCTCTGGCCCAGGGCTGCAGACGTGCTCAGGGCCTGGGCAGCAGGGAGGGCCCAGCTGCGCTGTGGGGGATGCTGTCAAGAGGGACCCCAAGAGCCCTCCGCGCCACCCCTATGCCTGGCATACACAGCGCCTGCAGCGCCAACGCAGGGAGCCCTGAGCCAGCTCGTCAGCGCTCCTGACAGCGGCCATGATCATTTATTTATTTATGCATAATTAGGGCAGCAGCTTCTTGATGCTGCATGGGAGCGTGATTAATGCGCCAGCGCCGCAGCCACGGCGGCAGGCGAGGGACACCGGGCTGGCGGGCAGACAGGGGCTGCAGCAAGGGGGTGGGTGGCAGGCTGCTATGGGACAGCAGGCAGCCCGGACCGGGGTGGGGGTGCTGGCTTCCCCGCAGGACCTTGGCTTCGGGGCAGTTGGTGCCCGAAAGGGGCATCCTGACAATAACGAGCTGCGCGGAATGGCCTCGTCCTCCTGGTGTCTCCCATAGACCTGATTTGTCTCTGGAGGGCTCCTGGGATCCAGGCGTCCCCAGCCCCACCGCCCCCACCTTGGCCGCGGTGCAGCTGAGCCCGCTGTCGCCGTCAGGCCTGCCGGGGCGGCACGGCATCGTGGGCGCTGGGCAGATGGCTTCTCCTCGGGGGGTGGGGATTAATATTTTTTTCCAAGAATAAAAAAGCTCCTATTAATCTAAGGGGGCTGTGGGGGCGGGGTGGACACGGGCATCCACCAGTCCTGGGCAGCCAGGCTAGGGCCGTGGGGCCAAGACCTCAGAGGTCGGAC
>NW_005843105.1:276734-305755 GCF_000455745.1 Alligator sinensis | reverse complement strand
GCCGGGGGCCTGCGCTCGGGCCCCGCGGCAGGGACGCAGCGCTCACATGTGGACACGGCCCCAGGTGGGAGGTGGTGGAGGGGGCTCTCGTGGCTGGGCCGGCTGGGCATCCCTTCCCCTAGCGCTGTGTCAGGGCCAGGCGTGCGTGTCCGTACGCGCAGGCGTGTGTGTGAGCAGAGCAGAATAATGCTATTAATGCCATCTGGTGCCCAGACAGAGATCCTCCTGCTTAGGAAAGCCAGCCATGACTGCTAATCTGTTCACTTCAAGTCCGGGGGGCCTGGGACGGGGCTGCTCCGGCTCTGGGACCCTCCCAGGCCACAGCCCAGCCCAGCACATGCCCCATCCTCTGCTGCGTCTTTAAAAGGACACTTGGGGCAGGGAAATGGGGGCCCTGGGGAGCTTATGGGAGACGGGACCTTATTCTTTGACCTTAAAGCCAGTCCAGAGCGGGCTTTGAGGTCTCCTCGCCAGCAGCCCCAGCCCTGGCACTGTGCCCCCAGCTCCACCCCAGGCACTGCCCGGCTCACAGGACTTGCAGGAAGGCTGTAGCCTCCCTCCAGCTGGAGATGCTCCAAACATACCATGGAGCTCCCCCAGGAGCATCTCCTCCCTCCTGTGGCCTGGGCTAGGTGCACTCCCACCCCGGCCCGTCCAAGGCAGGAGCCCTCAGCCATGCCTGCGTGTCTGCAGTGATCGCACCGCGGGGGGAGACAGGACGATGCTCCGCGATGACTGGAGGAGTCCCAGCGCTCCGCGTGCTCCAGCACTGCACGTCCTCCATGTGTCACAACCCCTCTGTCACGAGCACATCATCGCCTCCGTTCCCCAAGGAGGGCCAGGCTGTAGCCATGCTCTACCGTGGAAGCCACGTGGGAAAAAGTCCTGGGCAGAAGCTGCCCCGGCCTGAGGAGCAGTGCAGGAGACAGACCGTTGTGCCACCCGAGTTTGGGGCTGGAGACAAACTGAGGGCCGGGGTGGGCAAACGCTGCCTGGGCTGGACTTCTAAACAGAGCCAGGGCTGAGCCCGAGCAGGGAGAACGTGTCGCGTTGGCACCAGGTCGAGTCCCATCAGACCTGGCAGCGGTGAGGGATGGTCCTGCGAAGCCATGGTGGAGGCTTAGTGCACCCTGTGCTGCCCCGCATGGGTCCTACTCACACATCCACCCCCCCTGCAACACACATGCACGTGCACACACATGCGCACACACGTGCAGCCCTGGGGCAGGTTGGAGCCATCAGTGCCAGAGGGGGCTGGGCCACGAGGAGCCCGAGTGCAGCCCAGGGGTGTCCAGGGGAGCAGCAGGGCTCTGGTGAGCCTGCAGTGTGGCTCTCGCTGGGGAGGACAGCAGAGCAGGTAGCTCCGGCAGGGAGAGGCAGCCTCCTTCACTGTGCCGTCACCTCAATGAAGCCACATCTGAGCAGCCTAACCCAAGGTTTGCTTGGCTCAACAGGGCCCTGCCTCCCCTCCCCTTTCCATTGCTACGGATGCACCGTGGGCAGGCCCAGACCACCCTCTCGCCTCCGCACAGCTGCAAGCAGTGGAGCCACACGCCTCCGAGTCCGACTGCAATGGAGACATTCAGCATGTGACAGAGGGCACGGGGAGGACAACACACTGCCTGTGAAAGCACCAGCACCTAATGGCCACTGAGCCCGGGCCAGGGCACCAGGTCCCAGGGGCTGGGGAGATGCACACATCTGCGCCTGCCTCAGCCAGCACGAGAGGAGGACGTGGAGCTTTGCTCCCCTCATCTGGTGACTCAGTGTTTGAGCACCAGGTGCATGCAGTGAATCTTTATTAAAGAGATTATTCTCCACACAGCTGCCCCTTCTCCGGGCCATTAACAAGCACCTTTGGGTCAGCAGCTGTTCTGCGGCCCAGGGTCCATCCTGTCTCACTCTCACACCATGAGCTGAGCTTAGAGTAGAAAGTTATTGATGGCGGGAACAGCTGCACCCCAATGACACCCGTACCCAGTGGGATACTGAAAAGCAAGCCCAGAAACGTGTCTCGGGATCCCGAGCTCCGTGGAAGCTCTCACACATCTGCAAAAGCCACACCAGCAGCAGCCGGACTGCTGCCCCATTAGAAAGGGCATGTGAGACAGTTGGACTTGCAGCGCTTGGCACTGCCCGCAGGGCCAGGGTGGGCAGCCAGCGTGGAGCGATGCACCAGCCCCAGCTGGACACGAGATGGCAGCAGCAGCACGTCTGTCCTGGGCCCAGGCCCCGCACAGCAGCTGGGGCCAGGGGAAGCAGCGAGCAAGGTGAACTGGCCTCAGCGCCCAGGGCCGTCCTGCCCAGGGACCTGGCCTGCCTCACCTGCACCAGGGCTCCTGCTTCCTGGAGCTCAGCCCACCCGCTCCAAGTGCCCTCGGCCCTGGCTCGCTCTGGGCCCCACTTGGCACCTACAGGCTGGTACTGCATGAAGGCAAGCCCTGGCCAAGCCCTCACACCCATACAGTGATTGCCAGAGGCTGTGTGGGTCCATCTCAGCAGGTGCTTAGCTTGGATCCAGTGGTGGGTGGGATGCGTCCTCATGCCCACAGCATCACGGAGGGGCCAGGAGCTGCTCCCCACACTCCTGCCTGCTTGCCAGCGGCTCCCCCATCTTGCTCCCCTGCAGCCGCGGCACGGGATCCCTGCCTGGCCCCGATTCTGACCCCACGGCGAGAGAAGTGCTGGGGAGCAGCTGACCCGGGGCTGCCCCGACAAAGGCTGTGCGAGGAAGTTGTAGGTTATTCACCCTTTTCTTAAAGAAACCCTGGCATGTCCCACTTGGTTCAGAGGGCGGTCGCTGGGGAGGTGGGGGTCACAGCCGACATCCCGGCTGTAGCAGAGCCTGGGAAAGCTGCGCTAACCATTCGCCAAGGAACCCAGTGGTGCCCGTGCAGATGTCAGCCACATGCATATAGCAGCAGACAGACCTACCCAGACCCAGCCCAGGCACAAAGCCACACCGTGCCCACAGGGAAGAGACACTGGAGGAATAGCCCCCATGCACATGGGCTTTAGCCGTCTCAGACAGGAGCTTTATTGAGGCATGGAGGTGCTTAGCTGATCTACAGCAGGAAAACCACGAGCGTGCACTGAGGAGGCAGGGGCTGGTGTGTGCATCACAGCGGCGCGGGGGGCATGGTGCCCGGTGAGGATGCAGTGCAAGAAGCCTCTTTCCGGACCGCCGGGCAGCTCCGGCTGCAGAGACAGCAGTGGGAAGGGGAGGAGCTGCAAGGAGGGTGCCCGTTCAGAGCTGCACCTGCCGGTACACTCTGCACTCGCTGCGCCCCCAGGGCCATGCGGGACCCACCCTGGCGCTCGGCTTTGTGAATGCAAAACCAAGGACCCCGAGCCCAGCTCCTAGGCCCTCCTTCTCCTTTCCACCCCTCTCATAGCCAGGTCCTGCCCCAGCGAGCCGCCAGCACCCACTCAAGCCCTTCCTGCCAGGAGGACCATCTGCTAACCCAGCACAGCGCACCCGGCATCGCTGCCCACCTGGCGCCAACGTGCCCCGCAGCCCAGGGCCGGCCCTCCGTCAAGTACCTGCAGCTACAGGTCATTGTTGTCGCCTTGTCTGAGGAAAGGGGCAGGAAGGAAGAGAGCAGCGTTAGACACCAGTTCCCGGCATGGGGCAGGGAGGGGCCGGGGCGATTTCAAAGACAACCGACCTGCTTTTCTTCTTGCCTCCGCAGCGGAACCGCCGGCCTGGAAACAAGGGGCGAGATCAGGGCTCTGCACACCCCCCCCATCCTCCTGCAGCGCCCCCGGGGCACGGACCCTCCCCGTTGGGCTCTGCCCCCGCAGCCCATGGAGCCATGGATGGCCTCTGCCGCCAGGCCCAGGGGCTCCACGGCCAGGGCTGGCTGGCACGACCCCCAGCTCTTTCAGCCAAGTGCTCAGCCAGCCCCAGCAGGTTACGGCCCCTGGGGACGGCACCACAGCCCTTCACTGCTTCTCCCTCCGGGGGGGCTGGGGACATGGGGCGATGGGGTGAGCCGGCTGGGGCTGGGGCAGATGTGCCGTGAAGGGCCCCGCAAAGCCCCCGCCCCGCCCCGCCCGTCACACCCAGCAGCACTTACTGAGGATGATGAGGAGTCCGACGAGGAACGCCACCACGGCGAAGATCAGCCCCCCATTCCGGACGGTGTCATAGTCTCGGGGGAGAGGGGCTTGTTACAGCCTGGTGAGGAGGGCTGCCTGGCAGGGGTGGCCAGGGCATGGGTGGCCCCGGGGCTGGAGCTGCCCTGGCACCCCACGCACTCCCCACGGGCTCAGCCCAGGGAAGCAGGAGGGAGCGGGGCCCGCGGGGCCGGTCCTGGGTGAGCTCTGCCCCAGTCTCCCCGTGCCCTGGGGTGTCCCAAATACTCCGTGTCCGAGGGACCACCCGTGCTCCCCGCCGCCTGCTCTGCCAGGGACCCCTTCCCTTGTCAGGGGCCCAACACACAAGGGCGAGAGCCATGGGGCTGGGCTGGGGCCCGTCTGAGGAGACTTACCGTAGGTGAACCGGGCTGTCTCCTGCTCAGGGAGGGCTTCTGGAAGGAGAGGGCAATGCTCAGGGCAAGGCCGGGTGCTGTGCCCTGGCCCTGCGGCCGAGCCCCCAACTCATAGTGGGGCTGGTACCCGGCTCGGGCCCGCAGCCAAGGCAGGGGGCGGCCAGCATACAGTGCTCGGGCAGGGGCCGGTGGAGACGCAGCAAGGATCCCCCACCCCGGCCGGTCCAGGACGGGCCCCATTCCCTGGCCTGGCTGGGGCGCTCGCAGCCCTGAGCACAGTAAACACGGCTCACAGAACCTCGGGAGCCTGAAATGAAATGCCTGCTGGGCTGCAATGCATTATCCATTGGTGCTACAAGGGCACCGTGGGAACGGCCTGCAGCCAGGAGCCCCCTCTCCCCAGGGCTCGGCGAGGGAACAAGCCGGCAGCAAAGGCACAGCAAGTGCGTCACGGGCTGCGTGACCAGGAGACCCTGGGGACAGTGCTGGGCTTTCCAGGGAGCCCCTGCAGACTCCGGCTATTTTTTGCGTGTTATTTTCCATCACGAGGCAGCTGGAGCTGCAGGGCCCTGGGACTGGCGGGGCGGAGGCTCCCAGGTTTAGATTTCCCAGCTGGATGTGGACGCCCTGCGGCTCCAGGAGAGCTCCGGTCTCAGCCACCGTGACGAGCACGTCCTGCCGCGGGGGTGCTCGCAGGGTGCAGCAGTGTGACGGCAGCAGCACCCCGCACCCCCGGTGCAGCGCTCGGCGTCGAGTGTTGGACCGGGGCACAGGGCAGGAACACGATGGCACCTCAGCCCCTGCCCTCACCTGCCCCAGCCCCTCCCGCTGCACACGGCAGGCTTGGGGCTGCAGGAAGGCAGGGAGGCTGGGAGAGACGGAGGGAGTCTAAACAAGTCAGGGAAGTCAGGGAAGGGTGCGGGGTTTGAGGAGCTCCCCTTGCCTCAGGGCAGGGCTAAGACATGGCCCTGCCTCCCTAAGGGCTCAGGACTGAGCTCCCGCGAGGAGCCTGCACCGGCTGCTGGCAGACAGCGGCTGCATGTCGTGCCCACTTCAGCCCAGGCTCCATGCAATGCAGCTGGCACCACCGCGGGCCTGGCCACCCCTGCTGCAGTCTGCAGGGGGAGAGGGCTGGGGACCCCCCAGCCCCCAGGCTGCTGCCCCTGCCGAGGGGCGTCAGGCTGGTGTCTCCGTGCGGCTGGGTCGCTCCGGGAGCACTACACATCTGCTCAACGCCACCTTGGCCTGACTGCGGGGGCCAATGCTGGGAACAACAGGGGGAAATCACCCACCCCGGCCCCTTTGCAACGGTGCAGACCCTCTGGTGGGGGAGAGCTCTGGGGGGGCTCAACTCCCCCGACTGTGCAGCACCGCGCCCCCAAGTCCGACTGCACCAGAGAATGGAGGAAGCACCTTGGCAAGCAAAGAGCTGCCGATGTCCGTCCACCTGCGTGAGCGAGCCCAGAGCTCCTCCATCTCTGTGCCACTCCTGGAGACCCCTGACATCCAGCACCCCGGACAGGAGTGACCCGTGTCCTGCCCCCACGCCCCGTGGCCCGGGGCTCCCGCATGAGCCGGCCCAGCCCAGCTCAACCTTGCCCCCAACACCAGCCTGACCCCCGGGCACCGAGCCCCCTACCATCAGCCATGGTGCCAGTGCAGTGTCCAGCGGGAGTCTCAGTCTGGGCACACGATGGGAAAACACCTTCACGGGGTGCACGCGCCATTAAACATTAACGGCCAGGGTAATGTTTACCCAGTCACAAGGTGAGGCACACGGCCCAACCGGGCTATGCAGAGAAAGGACCGGCCCCTGCCGCCCCCCTGCCTCGCAGCCTGCTCTGGACTCGCACCCACCTCCGTCAGAGCGAGGGGGAAGGAACAGCACCGAGGGGCACCTCGCACTGCCCCAGCCAGCACGCAGGGAGGGCCACGATGCTGACCCTGGCCAACCTACGCGCCTCGCAGATGCTCACCAAGCAGCCCGGCCAGCAGCACCATCCCCATGATAGAGAGGGGAAACTGAGGCTCAGAGCAGTGAAGGGACTTGCCGGAGGCTGCCAGGGAGCGAGGGGCAGAGGTGCCTGGGGGTTCCCGGCTCCAGTCCTTTGCTCAGACCATGAGCACAAGGCTCTTATGCCCGGAGAAGAGCTAGCAGCATTAGAGGGGGGTGGCTTCCCCGGCAGGGGGGCAGAAGGGATAGCTGGGGCTTCAGACCACCCGGGTCGCCTGCGGGAGAGGCCTGCTCCAGCCCCGGTCCCCGGAGGGAGGCAGTGGGGGCACAGCTCTGCAGGGCAGCGGGGGCCGCTCCCCGTGCTGGACCGCGCTGCCCGAGTGCAGACAGCCCCAGAGGTACGGGCCGAGCGCGGCTCGGCTGTCGCACCCCTTGTGCCGCTCCGTCAATCAGTGACCAGCAGGCCACGCGCCCAGCGGTCATGGGACAGAACCAGCCTGGGGAGCTCCCTCCCGCCCGGGATGCAGCCACACAGGCCCCTGCATGGGCGGACAGACAGACAGACGAGCTGCCCACGCCTGCTCTGCAAGCCTGACTGCACCGACTGGCAGCCCCGAGGTCTGGGACTGTCCCGGCCCTGAGGAGCTGGTGGTGGTGGGTGCCAGGACCCTCGGCTCTAGGCTGCAACGCTTTCCTCTGGGGCTTGTCTCAGGTCACCTGCACCACGGCACTGGGGCTTCTCCTCTGCACCCAACCCACAGAGGCAGAGCCCCTGCAGCTCCCAGCCTCCGACACCTGCATTTGCAAACCACCCCTACCCCAGGTGCCCAGGCCTCCCTGTTCTCCTCGCCTCTTCTCCCTCCCCGGGGGCAGCTGCTGGGCACCACAGGGGATGCAGCTCCCGTGCCCACGTTCTGACCGCACGGACGCAGCGATGCACCACAGGTGGTTTGCACCTGGCACCTACATGCCTGCAAGCACCCGACAGAGCCTGGCTGGCGCTCAGCACCGCTGCTTGCTGCAGAAAGCAGCAACATAGGCACTGCCGGCTCCCCCATGGCCCGGCTGCTCCCCTGGGGCGCCCAGCCCGGCACAGAGAACATTTGCTGCTGGCACCCGCACCACTCGCACTAACCCTGGAGGGAGTAATGTGACCAGTGCCCCAGCTCCCTCCTCCCCGGTGCTGTCAAACAGTGTTACAAAGGCAGCGAGTGGACCCGGGGCAGAGCCAGGCGTCCTGGCTCCCGGTCCTGTGCTCCAGCTCCCAGGCAGCGCCCCATGCAGCTTGTGCCAAGCCAAAACGTGCCAGCAGCTTTGTGCTGCAGCTGTCACCATGAATAGGATCTGCAGGCAGCCCAGTGTCCCCCGCACCGTGCCATCAGCATCACCGTCTCCGCCGTGGCAATCAGACACAGCCCACTCACTCACCTGGCGCGTGCCAGCAGAGTATCTGGCCCAAGGCAGCTCCGACCTCACCTGTGGTTGTGCCAGGAGACCAGTCTCTGGCATTTGTCCCACCTGTGGCACATCCCACCGTGGGACTAGCTCATTCCAAACGCCCTTTGGTGCTGCCCCGATGCCTGCCATGTGCTGCCCATGGGGGGCAGGTATCTGGGGGTCCCGTGCCAGGTCCCCGGGTCCCAGGCAGGCCGCAGCAGGATCGAGCAGAGTAACTCACGGCCACTGGATTCCCCCTCCTCGCACGGCGCACGCAAGCGAAGCTGTCGCCAAGTGCTGCTGGTCTCGTCTGAAAGGAGACTTAAAAGCGGCCTTTATGTTGTAGGGACGTGCGCCCCAAAGGGGCTGTTTCCTTAAGTGTTTCCAAGACGGCAGGAGCAAGGAGGCATAAAAACCTAGCCGCCTTTGCAGGTAAAACCAGACCCTGCAGCAATACCGCTTGATCCTTCCTGCCTCGGTGGTGGCCCCGCAGCTCTGATCTGCCGGGAGAGCCATTAAGCAGAAGGGAGCTACCGGGGTTTCCAGGGGAGGGTAAGGGCAACGCTTCCCAGAGCACACCTGGCTGGGAGGGGAGGGAGCGGCACTGCCCTGCTGGCCCCTGCAAGGGAGGGGATGGGAGCCGAGCTCGGTGAACTCCCGGGGCCGGCACACGGCACGCAACCACCGCTGCAGGAAGCAGAGCCTCCGTCCACGGCCCATCTGAGCCCTCTGCACCCTTCCTGCCAGGACAGGTCTTGAGGATCAGCCCACAGCTTGATCCCAAACCCTCGCCTCGGGGCACAGGGACCTGCCCGAGGCCTGGTTTGCTGGAGCCAGGGAAGCACTTCTTCCCCCTCCCCTGCCTGTTGCTTGCATGGGCCTCAGCGGTGCTCAGAGGCTGTTTGTGCCACGCACGGGTTCGGGCTTTGCAGGAATTAGGTCACAACCACCCCTCGGCCTCGATCCCCGTCCCGGCTGCACCGTGCTCGGCAAGATGGGGAACCCGAAGTGCCCGTCTGCAGGGACCCCTGCATTAAAAGACAAGACTTGTGCCTAGCTAAGACAACAGGTTGAAGTGCAAGAGGCTTTGCGGTGCACAGCATCTCGAGGCCGACCTGCCGAGGCATTTCAGCAGCCTCAGTCCAAACGATCCAGACCGGAGCAGAAAGGCCTCGCTCTGCTCATGGGAACGACGTACACGGCCAGGCACCCACAGCTGCGTGCCCCGGGGCGAGGCTTTGCCCCACGGAAGCTGGAGCTCAGGTGCCTGATGCCCCTCGGCACACCCCGTAACACGCTCGGGGAAGACTGCGCTGTACCGCGAGAGATGCAAGCCTCAGCATCTCCCCAACGGGCTCCGGACCACAGACCCCGCCGGCATGAGGAGCTGCTCCTGCCCTGACCCCACGCCTGCCACAGGGCACAGAGCAGGCAGAGTCACTAAGGTAGAAATGATATTTTATTCTTCTTTCCCCTTGGGTTCTGGGTCACAGCACAAAATACAACAGTCCTGTATCACAGCAGCACGGTTGGCCTATTTTAGAATGAACACACACAGCTGGGCTAGTTGAGTTGGAGTTCACAACACTCAGATTTCGCCATTTTCTACACGGACGACTTGAAATCTCGTTATACCGACTGCACACTACAGACACCGAAGTCACTCCGAACACAGGACGCGTGACGGACACACAGCTAACACACGGGGCTGGGCTGGGCTGGGGTGGGCGGGCACGCGCTGGTTTGCCTGCTCGAATCTGTGGTGCATAACTGAGAGGGGAAGGACCAGAGCATGGCCTGGACAGCTCGCACGGGGCACGGGGTACACAGCACACGCGCTCGGCCTCGCGCCTGTGGACAGCATGTATAGCATGTGCTTCCCACCTCCACGGCCGCGGGGGGACGGGCACTGGGGATGGGGCCAGGGGTTCGGACCTTCGCCTGTGCAGGAGGCTGGGGCAGCGCAGCGGGGCGAGGCGAAGGGGAGCCGCTCTCTCGGCCTGCCCAGAACGGACCCCAGCCTGCCTGGAGGGTCTGACGCTAGCTTTCCTTTCCTCTTCTCACCCCGTTCCTCCCCTCCCGTGGGCTCGTGCATCTCCGGGACCCTCGCAGCATGGCGCTGGGCTGGGCTGCGCTTCTGCACAGCTGCGTATGGCCGAAGCCGCAGGCCAGTGCACAGCATCCCCTCCCCTGCTGAAGCCCTTTGGGGCTGGGAGCCCTGCCCACCGGTGCAGGGGCAGACCCCAGCTGGCAGGAGCCCTCCCCGAGCCCTGGAGCTTCGCCAGCCCGGGCAGAGGGGCAGCACGGGGGCTGCACCAGCAGCGAGGGCCCAGCACCCTGGGCTGCGGCAGTAAATCCCACTGGCATCAGCCGGGCATGGCACTCCCTGGAGCCCTGTCCTGGCTTAGCAAGGAGAGAGACAGCTCTGCAACAGCTGCCTTTAGCCCTTAGAGATGGTTCAACCTCCCCCAGCAGTGCCTGCGGGGCCCCGGGCGGGAGCTGCCATGCCAGGGAGCAGGGCTGGTCTTGGCTCTGGGGCAAGTGGGGCAGGAGGACCAGGCACGGGCTGCCTCCAGAGCGCTCTCCCCGGCTGCAGGTGCAGGCCGCGCCATGCAGGCAGCTGGCTCGTGCGCTCCCCCCATCAGCGCCTGCGTGGATGCCTCGTAGCTAATGCCCTCAGCATGCACGCTGCACACCCGCGCATTGACAGCCATGGCACCAGCACGGGCACCACGAGGAGGGCAGGGGCATCGGCGTGGTACCACACGTGGCCAGGAAGGCCCAGGGTTGCAGCTGCCTCTGAGTGTGGGAGCAGCACCCAGCCCTGAGACTGCCCGGAGCCTGGGCGTCTCGGCTGGCTGCAGGCTTTGCAGGATGGAAAACCGAGACTTGGATGTGAGTTCGGGTTGAGCACTGCCCCCTCCCTGCGCGGGCTGGGGGCTAGGCCTGTCTGAGCCCGGCCGATTCCCCTTCCCCACCGAGACTTGAGCGTGGCCAGGCTGGAGCGGCCCAGTGCCAGGGCCCGTGCTCTTCCCAACCGGTGGGTCTGTCACCTCCAAGAGGCAGTGCTCGGGGACAGGACGGGTCCACGAGGGCACAGGGAGGGAGGGAGCTGGCCCCTGACCAGGGACTGCATGCATGTGGGTCTGGGCGAGGGGGGGAGCGCTCCCCCAGGGCCCTGCACACACCCAGCTCCTGCTTTGCGAGGAGGGCTCCATAACCGTGAGGATGGTACCGTCGTCGATTATGCAGCACCGTCCACGCTCATGGCGTGTCCCAAACCTGGCCCAGTAGAGGTCTCTGCCCCCAGGACCCTGCCCTGCCAACGAGCCAGGTTACTGGGAGCCCCAGGATGCAGCCCAGCGTCCCAGTGCCGAGAGACACCCCTGAAAAGCCTCTGCCCCCCGCACAGGAAGGCAAAGGCCGGCTCCCCTTGCACGGGCGCTCTCGGGAGGGGGTAGGAAGCACATCCTGTCACTCTCACGTGGCTGTGTACCACGGGAACCGCACTGGGAACGGGGAAAGAACTCACTAACACAACAGCAGCAATGACTAGTCCTAGAGGCGATGGCCATTACACACGAACATCACAGGCTACGGTGGGCGGGCTGGCAGGCGGGCGGGCAGGCGGGACGGCGGGGGGAGTCCCGCTGGGTTGGCAGCTAGAGAACCAGTGTTAAGTACAGAGAGCAACACAGACACAGCTTCTTGGCATCTCCTGGGAAGGACCTGGTGCCGTCAGTTCTGTTTGCTGGCAGGTCACTCGCGTTGGGTCTGAGCGTCTGTCCTCAGGTCTCTGGGTCTGCGGGGAGGGGGACACCGAGTCAGCCTGGCCGCCCGCCCCCAGCAGCGCAGAAGGACAGCTCATCCTCTCGCTCTGCCCCCGGGTGCAATGGACCTGCCCTCTACGCAGCGGGAGCCTGCGCCTTCCCCATCTCACCCGCGGGTCTGTCTGGCAGAGATGAACTAGCTGCACGGGCTCGTTTCACTCAAACGGACACTTCCGAGGCCTAAATTTAGACTCTGTGCTTCTAAAACCCCACGTTTCGGCTCCAACGTGTCGAGCCTGAGCTCGCTCAGCCAGGGAGGACTGCACCCTCGCGATTTCCCCGTCCTCAATCTCCGACTCACACAGGTGGGAAAGTCAGCGCCTGGCCACACGCAGAGTTGCCGTGAGCAGGGGGAGAGGCGAGAGAGGAACGGAGCTTCGCCTGTTCCCGCGGCCCCACGCCAAACCCAGCAAGCCCAGCCCAGCCCGGCCGGGGAAGGGGCAGCGGGAGACGCCTGCCCACAGTCACTGGCCCACAGGGCAAGGAAATGCCTGGGCATGGGGCGTCTTCTGCACCCTGCAGTGCCCACCGCCCCGGGCATACAGGACCCAGCCCCGGAGCTACGGCTTCACCTGAGCTCAGCCGACAAACGCAGACCCCAGCGGACGGGGCCCAGAGCCCGAAGGCTGGGGCCCGGCTCTGTTATTTCTGAGCACCCGCTTGCTTTAAGCTGCTCTTTGCACAGGGGCAGCTGCCCATGCTCCTGGCATGCCGAGGGCAGAGCTTCGGGGGACGGCGCTGGGCACTGCTGCCCGGGTCCCAGGCTGAGCCTTTGGGCCAGGCTCAGGGCCCAGTCTGCATCTCAGCCACCAGACTGGTCTTTAGTGGAGCCAGTCACAACTGGCCCTGCAGCCAGGCTCCCAGCACGCGCTCAGGCTCCTCGAGGGGAGGTGTGTGTACCGGCAGCAGGAACGGACCAGACACGCAGCCCGGCTCAGTCAAGCCAGCAGCTCCGCGGTGCAAGTCTGGTGGTCACTCCTCCAAGCAGCCCTCAGCCCTGCCCAGCACCCCCCAACAGTGCCCTGCAGGGGCCTGACCCCAGCCCCCAGCCCGGCGATGGGCACGGACGGAGGGCCCGGGCTCGCCTCACCTCATGGCTCTAGTTCAGTTCTCTGCTTTTTGCGCTCCTGTTGCTGCAAAGGGAACAGAAAAAAAGTTTGCAAAATTCAGCCACGGGGCCTCAGCCGCCTGTCCAGCTCTGTGCCCAGCCAGGGGACACCCATGCCCCCGCCAGCATCGGCAGAGGCCACGTGAAGCAAGAGTGCGAGCACGTTACCATTTGAGGCAATCAAGTTCTCTGCCTGAGCCTCCTCATCCCCCGGTGCTCTGCAAGAAGAGAAGCAGTGAGAACAGCCGGGCAGCGCCACCCCCCGCGGCAGACCCCAGCCCCTGCGGCTCGCGGGCCTTCGCTGTCACGAGCCGGGCAGGCCCAGAGGAGAGCAACCGCCTGGGGCCCGCAGGGAGGCAGAGCAGATGCAAACAGCAGCAGCAGAGATAGGGCGGAGAGAGAGCAGGAGCGGGGCCCCCCGGCCGCGGGCAGCCGTGACCTGGGGTCTCTGAGCTCTCCATCTCGGAGGCGGCCGTGGGAGAGAGGGGCTGTCCAGTCCCGCGTGGCCTGCTAAGCGCGGCAGGCTGCCCTCCCGCTCCTTCCCCGCATGCATCTCCTGCATGTGCATCCCACAGGCCCAGGCTGCGCTTGGAAAGCCATGCAAGGAAAAGCGTGCCAAAGGGGCTGGCTATGGCACTAAGCCTCGCTGGACTGGCTGCCTTCCTGATGCATGCCCCAGGGAAGGAAGGGCCTCCCAGACAGCTCTGCCCTCGGGCAGCCCCCATCCACAGAGCAGCCAATGCGTGCCTTCCCGCGCCAGGAACGGCCGGCCCTCCGCGGCCTTGGCGCTGGACCGGTGCCGAGGGGCTCCTCGGGGGAACGCCCTGCCCGTGTCTGCATGGGTCTGAAAGCCTCGAGGGCAGGCAGCATGCCCCCACCGCCTTCGAGGGCAGCCACACAGCATCCTCAGGCCGGAGCCCCGCACACTCACCTGGGCTTCTGGTTAAAACTGCATCTGCATCTCCTGCCTGGAAGAGGAAGACCACCATGATGCTCGGGGAGCAGCCTCCCCGCACAGCAGTGCGAGCACCCTCCCAACGCGCTCCTGCCAAGCCCCGTGTCCCTGCCACAAGGGTCGGCTGCTCCAGGCTCGGCAGACACGACTGCACCTCAAGGCAGATCAGTGACAGGACGAGGGGACAGAGCATACCCAGCCAAGCCTTGGGGTGAAGACCAGGATGTGGAGCTGCCCATGGGGGCAAACCCCACTAGCCCTGTGGGTCTCCGCATTACCCCTACCCCATGGTCTCCCCCTCTGCCCCAGCCACACGGCTCTCCCCACGCCCTCGCGGAGCTGTGCGCCCGGCCTCGGCGACTCACTTAGTATAAGGAGGATGCCAACCAAGAACAGGACCACCGCAAACACCAGGCCACCGATCCTCAGGTTCTGGTAATCTAGCGGGGAGAGACAAGGGGTGAAACCACGTCCAGCGGCTGCGGCACTCGGAAGGATGGACGCAGCTCTGCCTCACATAGACGCTTGTACACACTCCTCCAGCTGTGCCAGGGGATGTTCTGCACACACTCGTCCACACACACACACACACACACACACACACACACACACACTCTCACCATAGTTGAAGGGGTCTTTTTCCTTCTCCTGATCAGCAGCTGGACATGAAAAGACAAAAGCACACAAGTGTGAGTGGAGCAATCACGGCCAGGCGATGCTCACTTCGGGGGGGTACCGAGTTACACGTGTCCCTTGCACCGCGGCAGGACCTGGGCCTCGGTCAGGCTCGGGCGGTCGGGCACGGTGCTTCCACGCAGGTGTCTCAAAGCTGCACGAGCGCTTCAGGCTCTGGCTGCAGCTCCCTGCTCCCATCCAGGAAAGCCCCTAGTCAGAGCAAAAGCCCTGCTGCTTTCTGCACTGTGCAGACATGGGCTGGACACCCTGAGCACAGGGGCTGGCCAGGTCCCGATCCAAGAGGTGAAGCTCTCCAAGATCTCGGCCTTGGTCCCCGGGGCAGGGCATTCTCCCCAAGGAGCGCGGAGGGGGTGGCTGGGTACGTACCATCCGCTACGACCACAGGCACCAGCAGGGAGCACAGGAAGATCAGCACCATTTCCATGGCTGCTGGAAAAGAGGACCAAGCAGAGTGACTCTTCAGAGCAGAGGACCAAGGGCAAAGCAGCAGCGTGCAGGAATCAGCACACACCACACGTCCCCGGGACCCAGGGCAAAGGGGAGCCGGCGCCTGGGAAGACCGACGGGAGAGAGGGCCCTGATCCCCGCAGCGCATTTCAAGCAGGAGCCCAACCTGAGCCCTCCCCTCCTGCCCTGTCCCAGAGAACTACAGCTCCGAACCGCCGGAGCCAGCTGGTCCCAGCGCCGTGCACGGAGGCACCAACAGCAGCGAGGGCTCCACTTGGCCCAGCCACAGCACTCGCTGGGCGTCTGGCCTGGCCGGGGTTGGGGCATCGGCCAGGCCAGCAGCTCACTGCAGGCGGCGGGTCTGCTGGGGGCTGGCATCTCAAGGTCACGTCCTTCATTATGGGGATCTGGCTGGCTCCCGCCGTGACTCCCTCCCCGCCGCCAAGGTCACTGCTGCATGCTTTGCCCCGAGCATGCTTTAATTTGCCCCAATTAACATAGCAACTGCTGCACATTCCCATGCAGAGCAGGATCAGGCGGGCGGGAGCTGGTGCTCCCAGCCCTAAAACCCGAATGGGCCGTGAGCCGCAGCCTCTCCGGCCCCACAGAGTCCCCGCAAGGTCATGGCTCTGCCGGCAGCCCAAGGCCCCCGCCAGCTCCCTGCCGCCCAGGCTGGGGATGATTAATGACACGCGGCCCCACCTCCCAGGCCTGCTATAAGCACCGAGCCATCAAGGCGGCCTAGCAGCAAGGGAATGCCCAAGGTCACGGGTGGACCGGGCACCCGGCCCCCACTCCCACGCCCTGACTGCAGGCAGATGCCCCCGATGCCCTTCACCAGCGCCAGAGCATGGCAGCTCTTCCCTCGCCAGGACTGAGGCAACGAGCAGGGGACCAATGCATGGCGCAGCCAGGAGCCAGGCCTGAGCCCGGGCGGCGCTGGCACTGGTGTTGGCACTCCAGGGCTGGAGGTCCGGATGTGGCGACGTCCACCCGGGTGGCCACCAGCAGCATCCCTCGCTCAGCCCCTGTGACATGTTTCACCTGTGGGAGTGACCCGCAGGGGCACAACAGCTCCTAGGTCAGGGTTTGACCCCCACACCGGTAAGAAGTAAGGCCAGAGCAGCCGGACAGGGATCCTGGCTGGGCTCCCTCCGGCTGGGCCGCTGCTCTGCATTCCCGGGGCTGGCTGGAGGCGACCGTCGTGCCGCTGGAGCCTCCGACCCAGGGCAGAGCCGGGCCGGCCACTTCTCCTTCAGCACGTCCTTGGCGCCCTTCCCGGAGACCAAGGGCAGGAATTGTCTCAGCTTTCAGCTTCCGCAGGAACTGACACAACTAGAGGCTTCTGGTGGAAAACGCCCATGTTGCCAAAACAGCCACTTCCCATCAGCAAGCTCCAGCCGTGAATGCAGAGCGGGGAGGTCTCCCTGAGACCTCCCTGAGGTCTCCCTAGGCCAGGCCTAGTGCTCTGGGGTTTGGCTTGCAATTCGGCTGCTGCTCATCTCGGCCTGTCGCAGCGAGCCGGCCCAGACGCGCTGGCGCTGGCCACGAGCTCCAGCAGCGCACGGCTCGGCGCCCCTGGAAGCGGGCGCTGTCTGCAGCGTAGCCCGGAGCAGCCCCCAGTCCACTCCCAGGCATGATGGAGGGAGCGGTAATAGTTTCTCTTGTCTGCCAGACAGGCGCCCGGCTGCCGCCCCGCGGGAGAAGCTGTCATCTGCCAGTTCAAAGGCCTCTGCTGGGTTGCCTCGTTCCAGGCTGCAGGTGCCTTCCAGGCAGGCGACGCACGCTCGCTGCAGGCGGCCGGCAACCAGGCAGCGCCCGAGCCGTGCCGCGCCGTGCGGGGGGACACGAGGTGTCAGCTGCGGAGATCCTGAAGCGCACAACTGCCGCAAAGACGGGGTGGAGAGGACACCACCAGGCCTGCCAGGGCCCCCCCAAGAAGGCACCAAGAGCCCCCCGCACAGCTCGCACCTGCCCCGTTGCAGGGTCACCGGAGCACGGGGCAGGGTGGGGGGCAGACGGGCCTTCTTGGCCGGGGCGCTGAGCAGGAGCACCCAGCCAAAGCCACATCCCGCAGGCTGCCGAGCCAGCCCCCGCCAGTCCCCGCTGCCCCACGGACCAGCCTCACGCTGCCCTGCAGCCCCGACACGCCAGTTACCAATTAACTCCCACCCAGGGAAGGGCAGGAGCCTGTGCCCGCTGCTTCCCGGGGGCAAAGGCAGGAGGGAGGGAGGGAGACACTCCCCCTTCCACCTGGGGAGGAGACACCTGGGAGGTGGCTGCTGCCGGGGGGCCCCGGGTGATGGAGCCGCGAGCGCACCCGGGCACGGACTGGAGCGAAGCAGAGGTAGGTTTGCCACTGCAGGCAGCCCTCCCCTCTCCTCCCCGGCGTGCACCTGCCTGCCCACCCATTTGCCCGCTCTGCCTCTGCCAGTCAGTTAAGTGCCCCAACAAGACAGATTGCTGCTGCCCTGCCCGTCGGGCAGCAGCCGGGCTCGCCGGGACCACGCGCCGCACTCAGGACAGCTCGACGCAGCAGCTGTGCGCCTGCAGCAGGCTGGACCCTGCCGCCAGCCAGCCAGCACTCGGCAGGCAGACCCCAGGCCTTTTGGAGGGGGCTCATCCCTGCATCCTCCTCCTGCCCTTTCCCTCTGGATGGCACCAGCTCCTTGCCCACAGCCACAGCCCGTGTATGGGCCCTGCTTAGCGAAGGATGCGTGAGGACCTTGGACAGGCAGGTGCCGCCACGTGCCAGGAATGAGCCTGAAGCCTTTCGCCTCGGGCAGACTGCGGTGACTGGCCCGCGTTACTTTACGCTGGCTGCCAATGGCCCGCGCTTGGGGGTTTCAGCCCAGTCCGCTGCGGGACGGTGCCCACGCCCCACGGAGCGCTGCTGGAGCCTTCCCGGCTCCTGGCGAGAGGTCAAGGCACAGTGGGCCCCAGGGATGTGCCTCCGTCTTCGTCTCCGAGGCCCCTCTCGGCACTGTGCTCTCCCAGTGTGGCATGGTGTACCGGCTGGGACAAGTACAGGCTAGGCCCTGCCTTTCATTCTCACGTTTTCAGTGTTCCTGGTCTTTGAACCACGCTTGACCTCATGACCTGGCACGGTACAGCACGGCACACCATGCTGCAGGCAGCCTTGCAGCATGGGTGCACGAGAGCATGGCCACCGCGCAGCACCTGGGCACATGCATGCGCCAGCTCCACCTTGGAGCATGGGGCTCTGCAGCAGCGACGGACTGCGACTCCTCCGGGTTAATCCCCAGGGCCTGCAAGGCGCGGGGGCATGGAAAAGAACCCACCCGCACGCCATGCCTCCGGACACCAGCTGGTGGGTTCGGGGTCCAGACCCCGCTTCCATACAGGACCACAGACAATGAGGCTGGAGCCCTGTGTCCCACCAAGTCCCAGGCATCGTTTTGCAAAGCTGCACAAGTTGAAGCCAGGATGGCTGATCCCGACGCTCCTCTGCCTGACCGAGTCCTGCCCCGCAAGGGCAGCAGCTAGCTGGCTGCAGCCCCGCCAGCTAAGCCGGGAGGAGAGGGAAGGGCTTGTTCAGCATGGAGCAGTTAATCCACAGCGTGCGAGTCCCAGCTCAGCTCCAGGCACGGCTCCTCCCCACCTGAGACCCCCCTGCAGCCTTCCAGCCCAGGGGTCACAGGGCTCTGAGGCCAGCAGGGACAGGGGTCCGGCTTGCTGGACTCTGCTCTGCCCAGAGGACACGTCACACCAGCGCACGTACATGTCCACGGGCGCAGCTGTCGCGGGCTGTGGCTGGGTGTCGCTCCCCGCGGCACCTCGGCTCGTCTCATCCCGCGGCGGCTGTGCGACAGTCTCACGGCCCGGCCCAGCAAGGCCTCCCCTTCCCGCACGCTCGGCCGAGCTGACTGAATGGCCAAACATGGAGCGGCCGTGCTGGGTTTCGTGCCGGCGGGAGGCGGGAGGGAGCTGCTGCTGCTCCCATAATGGGAAAGGACAAGGAGGGTTGGGGGAGGCTCTGCATGGCGCTGATAGCACCGAGTGCGTAGCAGCTGCTGCGCTGGATTAAGGCAGATAAGCGAGGGGCCATTACCGACCAGGAAAGCAGCTCCCGGGGGGACAGATGCAAGGGAGACTGGCACGGAGCTGCTCGGCCCCTCCAGACCATCACACCCATGCAGGAAGCTGCGGATCCATCTCGGCCCTGGGCCTTGGCAACCTCCCTGCAAAAGCCAGGGCCCGAGAGCTCAAGCCTGCTCCCATGATGGATGCTCGGGGTGTCTGGGCCCAGCCCTAAGGCCGTCCCCAGCGTCTGCCTAGCAGGAGCCTCCCAGGTCTTTGGGGCTTGCGGCCGGCAGGCTGCAGTGGTCTGCACCTTCACCACCCCACGCTGGAGGGAACCGGCTGCACCCGGGCTGGGGGAACGGCAGGCAGGTGAACCACGAGAGGTGCCCGGCACAGGACAGGCAGCAAAGAAAACGTGGCCAGAGCCACCCAATGAGCCTCGCTGCGGTTCACAGGGGCACCCCGAGGGCAGTCTGCCTCGGTCTGGCCAGGGACCCCAAGAACTGACGTAGGAAACCGAGAAGGGAAAATGAGGCTGAAACGAAGGCAAGGCCACAAGTGCCGTGTACGTGGTTCCAGGGACCCGCGGGCACCGTCCCCGCACCGCAGGCTCTCCAGCAAGGGGACAGGCGGCTTCACCGGGTCTGCACAGAAATGCTTCCCAGCCCTGTGTGCAGAGCACGGGCTCTGTCCTCGGCCCAGCACATGCTGTGTATGCGCCAGCAGAACCACATCCATGCTTCATGGTAACCCCCGTGTTCCCCGCTCACTTGACCCAAGCCAGGTTAGGTTTAGTTTGCTCCCTTGCAGCCACTGCTGCCACCACAGCTCCGGCTCGCCTGGCTGCGCCTCTACCGACACGGCAGGATGCGATCTCTCATGCAGCAGGCTCTAGCTAGTGAGCATCTTGGTGCAGTGAGTCACATCATTTCACGTAACGGCTGGGTTTTAGGGAGATGCACAAAGCAAAACCAACCGATAACACAACTGCCCGGGGGCTCATTTTCTCCTAATGGCCCGAGTGAAAAGTCAACAAGACGCATGAAAAATATCAAATACTATTTTGACAGTAACTCACAAAATGTCACTTCAGATGCACAGTGTGCACTGGGCAAAGCCCAGAACAAAGCAGGTATTTATATCTGCCTGGCTCAAACCTGAAGCTGAATGAAGGGTGCTAATTGAATCCTGCCTTCTGTTAATAATGCCGTTATTGGCTGAAGAAATAATTCATCAGATCGTTTGTTGCATTATTTGACTTCTCCTGTAACTAGTTGAATAATGCCCATTGAATAATATATTTGATGAATGATACATTATTCATTGTATATTTTATCCCTCAAATATGTTTGCTCTGGAGTCGAGACACAGCACAACACCAGACACGGGTGGGAAACGAGTTGGCAGGCCCGGTTCTCCTCTCCCCGCAGCAGAGCGATACCAGCCTGGCCTGATTCTCAGTTACCTCCCAGGTGTGAACAGAAGCGAGGTATTCCCCGACGCCGCGCGGCCGGAGCAACAGCAGCCTCCTCTTACAAGCAGAATCTCTCTTAACGTCACCGTCCACTAAACCTGGGCGAGGTTCGGTCGCGCAGCTCTCCAGCCAGATCCTGCCCGTCTGAGCTGCCGGGCAGGTTGCTCACACTTTGCTGGAGCAGCTGCGTCACGAAGGCAAGCCAGACTGTCCCCTGGTTTCTCTGTATTTCAAGTCACAATATTTAGTTTGCTGTTCATGGAGAAAAACTGCTGGGTCACAGCCCTGTTTTTATCTCCGCTTGCTGCAGGTGCGCTATAAAGGCGACACAGCACAACAAGTGGAGCCTGTCTATAAATGCTCAGATGCTCTCATCTCATTAAGGACCTCAAACCTGCTCAAAGATGGTATTTTTCCATGCCATGATTTTGCTACCTCAGCGCCTCCTAAGTGACCATCTTCTACCGCAATCTATTCCAATCCTGCTTTTCTTCCCGTTTCTTCTCAAGAGGAAAAGTAGGTGGAAAAACCTTTTCAAACTTGATCTGATAAAGGCCGAGGCTTATAAAGAGCGCCTCCTTCAAAGCGCTTTGCAAACACCAGTTAAATTGCATGCAGTTTGCAGATGCAGGCGCGTCCTGTGCACTCTCGCTCTGACACAGTGTAGTTACACATGTTCACACGCACCGCTTATTCCCCGAGTGCAAATCCAGGACACGCTTCGTGCCTCCCCCTTGCACGAGAGCAGAGACAGCGACCCCGCAGGGAGAGGCCGCCGGTCCCACAGCCCGAGGCAGCTGCACAGAGAATCGGCAGAAGGTGCACACCCACGGGAGCTCGCCCTGCACGGGTATTTGTCCCGCTAGCCTGCTGGGACCTGCCAGGAAACCTCATGTCGGACACACCTGCCAATCAAAGCTTGCATTTCCTCTGCTGGCTCCTCGTCCTCATCCTCCTTCCCTGCCAGGAATCTGAGACTCTCTCAGCTTGGCCCATAAATAAGCCAGTGGCTCTCTGGGAATGTAAACAGCCAGGATGGGATCCGGTCTGAGTGCAGCTTCTGGAGCCTCTAGATAGGGCCCTGGGAGCAAAGCACCAGGGACAACTGAGCAGCTAGCAAGGAGAGTCATGGCCCCATGCCCTGCTGCCCCCGAAACGGGGCCTGCCCTGTACCGCCTGGCCTGGCACCTCCCATCACCATGGGTGAGGTTTTCCTGAGGTGCAGATGAGCTCGGGGCCAGGCCGTGCTGGACGCCTCTCCTGGAGCAGCCGCAGCCCCAGAAGCACAGAGGTGAGCCAGGCGCCCCTGGGCTGCCAGGGGCTGGACTCAGTGCCTGGAGAGCTGGGGCAGCCTCCATCACGCGGTCCCAGCTGCAGCAGCTCACAGTCAGGGGGATGCAGAGGGGTCGAGTGGGCAGAGGAGGGGCAGGGGTCTCAACCTGTATGCAATGAGCCTGACCCCCCTGCCCTGCCGTGTCTGCTGAGAGAAACTGGACGGACCAGGGCTGGGCACAGCAGCCAGGGCACAGACATGTGGGTGGCACCGCCAGGGCAACCTGGGAAGCCCCCTGTGCTGCCTCGTGCCCGTGACACTGAGATCCAGGGTGGCACAGGCTGGGAGCAGCGCGGGCGCAGCCTCCCTCCGGCCCGACTGCGAGGCTGCTCTGGTTTCCCGGTGGAGGGCAGCGCACTACATCCTGCACAGTGCTCGCGCGGAGCAGCACCTGTCGCTCGGGGCATAAGCCAGCCGCGTGCGGGGCCCTCTGCCAGCCAGGAACAGGCACCCCGTCCCGTTCCCACAGGCACCGTCCCTCCCCACACACACACATCCGTGCACCTTGAGAGCTGCTTCCCGACGGGCATGAGAGCCCTTGGCAGGGAGCGGGAAGCTGGACAGTCACACTAGAAAGAAGGTGCATTTCTGGCAGGACAGTTCCCAGTCGGGCGGCTCCCTGTCACTGGACGTCTCCGAGCCAGGCCTGGCCACGTCTCTCAATCCAGCTGGACCCGGAGCAGGGGCCTGAAATGGGTGGCCTGGTCCATGCTGCACTGAAGCCAGACAGGGTGGGTGTGAAGTTGAGGGTCTGAACGGCTCATGGAGTTGCTGCCTGGGGATGGCACATCGGAGAGGCGACTGGAGACTTTAGTAAACAATGCTGGCTGACCGCGGCCCCGGCTCAGCGGGAGACCCTTGTCCAGCTCCCATGAACCTGCCCCCCGGTGCCCACGCAGGCGAAGCTGGCAGTGCCCCGCAGTGCACTCTGTCCATGGAGCGACTCCGGATTTGCCCCTGTGTAAGCGAGTGAGGCAGAAGGCTGTTGTCTCCTGCAGGCAAGCTGATGGCATGTTTGGGGCGGTACTGCCTAAAACTGGGTGGGCACAGACAGTGTCTTCCCTCTCTCACGCTCCACAGAAGGCGTCTCTCACAGCCACGATGCCCCGGCTCTGCAAGGCAGGTGTTTTCCAGGGGCAGCCGGTAGCCAGGTTTGGCTCGATGCACGGAGCACACAGACGTCAAGGGGATCGCTGAGATTTTGGAGAGCCAGAGATCTGTGCGGGGGACAATCTGCCAAGAGGCCCCGAATCCACAGCGCCGATGGCCCCCCTGTGCCCCTGGGGGACCTGCCTGGACAGTACCAGCTCCATGCACACGTATCCCCCCGGGAGGGCTCTTCGGGAACCTGAAGCATCACGACTCCCATCACAACCCCAGGGCGGCTGGCAGGGCTGAAGCATCAGGGCTCCCGTCAGAGTGGGCGCCTTCCCCACACAGGGGCAGCCGGGCACGGGCTCTGCAGAGCCTCCACCTCGCGGTGCACATTTAATTCACACACCTGAGACAGGGCAGACTGCCCACTGCACACTCGTCGCTTGGACAAAGCTCCCCTGGAGCCGCGCGCAGGCGCCCGCGGACTCTGAACATGCCCCTCCATATTCACAGAAGCCAACGCTCCCGCAGCCCGCGTCCCACAAATTTCATAGTTTCATAGTTTCAGGGTCGGAAGGGACCTAATAGATCTTCTAGCCCGACCCCCCGCCAGGGCGGGAGAACAACCCAAAAACACAAACAAAACCACTCACCCTAAAAACAAAAACGGGACTCAAATGAGTCCAGCCAGGTAAGTATCCAGCCTCTTCTTAAAGATCCCCAGGGTAGGGGCCAGCACCACCTCCCTTGGAAGTTGGTTCCAGCTCCTAGCCGCCCTGACTGTGAAGTAGTTTCATGCTGACATAAATAATGTCTGCATGAAATGCTGACATAAATAACTCTCAGCCAACCCCAGCAGCACCGGAAGGTCCTGTCTCCCGGTGCTGACTTCGTCGCGGCCTGGGGAGAAGCCCGAGCTCTCTTTGCAGCAGCGGGGCACTCAGGGCCGCGCTCCAGGGAGCCAGCTCGCTCTGGGAGCCCCACACGGTCCTGCTGTGCTCAGCCGCCCGGGGAAGGCTGCATTACAACAGCTCTCCCCACTGGGGTCTGAGGCTTCGTGCCAGCAGAGACTGGATTTTTAGCAAGCGGGGTTTTTTCACATGCCAACATGTCCCTGGGAACAGACTTGGTTCCCGCAATGAGCCCACTTCTCCCCCAGAGGAGCAAATGCTTTACAAAGCATCACCGGCTTGTCAAAAACCAGGGCTGGCCATGCAGAACCCATAAAAGAAAGGCAAAAACATCGCCAACGTCTCCCCCAGGCCTCTCACCCCAAGATGAAGCTGCTCAAGGCAGGGAGCTGCTGCGTGCTGGGCACCGCTTGCCTACGGTGCAGGCCTCTTTGCACTAGGGCGCTCGATAAATAAGAGTGGCATGATGAGCAGCCGTGTTCGCGTGGCCGGAACGGCACCATCCATCACAGCGCCTTCCAGCTCGCACGGCAGCTTAACAAACAGCTTTTGTCAATGGGCTTTTTCGCCTGCAGGAACATTACATCTGCAAACACCAATATCAGATGGGGGCACGCACATGCGGACACACATCGCCACCAGCCAAGAGGACAGCGGGCGCTTGTGTCTGGCTTGCATCAAACGTGGCTTTTTCCTATGAAAGCCGAGGTAGAGACACAGGCAGGAAAACTGGGTCGAGCGACATCACGTGCCGCGTTCTCCCATCCCTCGGGCCCAGCCAGAATTGATGGTAGGGGACTATAAGGTTATGTTTCTCACTGCTGTCATTGTGGCACCAACCAGGCGAGTAAGGTTTTGTGCCTGGACTGGGAAAGGTCCGCGATACTTCTGCAGGTCCAGGCCAAGCCCCAGTGCTGGAAGGGTGCCTCGGCCCCGTGACTCCGCCGGCTCAGGGATGCGAAATTCCTCGGATTCTTCCCCTCCCTCGCCCGCTCCTTGTGATAACAAGGCTGGAGGATTGGAGGATCCAAGGCAGCCAAGGGGAAAGTGTCTGGGTGGAGGCAGCCTGGCCCACACGCTGCGTAGCTCCAGCAAACGCAGAAGGAAAAACTTTCCATGGGCTCGGGTGTGGTTTGATGCTTTGAAAGGAAGCTGGGAGGGCACGTGGGAGCACCACGGGAAAACAGCCCTCCAGAAGCAGGCCTGGCACCCGCCGGAAAGGCCCCAGGCAGCGCCTCGGGCCCTTGGGTCACCCCCTGCATTCGCCAGGTTTGCAGGCAGCGTTTGCAGCGCCTCAGCCTCCCCTCACCACCCCTCGGCTCAGGCTGGCTCTGGAATCCCCTGGCTCGTCTTTCCACCTCCTCCCCAAGCTCAGCCCCGTAGCGGCCCCACCTCAGGCTGCAGGAACCAAGCACTGTGCCTCTTCCGCAGGAAGCAGCGAGCTGGGCTTTTCTTTCAGTCACGGCAGCAGCAGCCCTGCACCTTTCTAAGGCATCTTCCACGAGAGGCTCTCGAGAGCCGTCGGATAAGAAGGCCTGATCCCATTCTAGAGAGGGGGAAACTGAGGCACAGGCAGACAACGCGGCTTGCCTAAAAGTCCACATGCAGGAGCAGTGCAGAATCAGGCCTAAACCCAGGAACGCCTGGCCGTGCACTAGCTCTGAGGCAGCTGTCCTGCTTCCCATCATCCGCTCTGGTTTGAAAAAATCTGACCTTTGCTTCCCAGGCGTGACAAGGCTTACCGGGCTGCAGCAGAGCCTGTGGCCCCCCCACACGTACCAGCTCCACGGACCGTGTCACCCAAGCCAAGGCAGCTCTGAAACCACCCAGAGACACGGACTGCATAGACGGTCCCTGGTCCCTCCACCCGTGCATTCCCGTGGCAGCCCGGGGGCTGTGGGGAGGGGAGCCCTGGCTGCCGGCTGTCCGTCTCCGAGCTGGGGCTGGGCAGTGAGGAGGCTGATGTATGAGAGGGAGGAGGAGAGGGGCATCTCCTGCATGTCTGGTCTGGCAGGGGATCGGTGCAAGGCCAGGCTCTCTCCCTCTGCCTCCCTATCTCAGCACCGGCATCCTGCACCAGGCCCCGGGGTAGCCAGCAGTCAGACCACACACTTACATGGGAAGGGGACTGGCACACACGTGTGCACACGCACCCACCACCCAGTTTGTGTGCTGTGGGGCAGGAGCCACAGCACAAAGCACAAGGCCCGCTCCTTCCAGACCCTCACCCCTGCTCAGAGGCCCTGGCCAACCTCTGCCCCATTGCCCCTTCCCTCCTCCATCATCCACCGAGAGAATTTTCCACTTCAACAGGCCAGCGAGGAGGAAATGCCAACCTCTCTGCAGCCCGATTTGTCCCTCCTGGCCTGCAAACTGCTCAGGACAAGGAAGGCTCTCCTTCATGGCACTGCCCCGTCAAGGCCCTGCCACCAGGGCTGGGGCCAGGCAGCCTCTTCCTCCTGTCAGGAGCCCTCCAGGCATCTCCCAAATATCAGACCGAGTTCAAATCTCTGAGTCCCCTGCACAGCCCCAGAGACCCCAGCAGCGCTGCACAGCTGCCAGAGGCTGAGAGCAGGCACGTGTGAATGGACTGTTCCAGCTATGCAGATCCATGTTCCTCTGCCATTTCCTTTCTTTGTCAGCTTGGCTGCTAATGCGCCTGCTGTTATTATGTCTCTTCCTCCTAAACAAGGGAGCAATTTTCAACCCACGCCACTGGAACATGCAAGACACCACTCATCGCTTTCCAGGGCCGCGCTGATTCAGACGCCAGCAGGAGGGAGACGCAGGACAGCGTCTGCAAAGACCTGGTTGTCATTTGCAGGCTTGGATTTTCTGGCAGAGGAGGATGCTCGGAGGAAACCGAGGGTCCTCCGGGAGATGCAGGGACCCAGCCTCTCCCCTGGCATCTACTGCAAGGCCCAGACCCGGGTGCCAAAGGTGACACGGTGCACAGGACCAGGCTTGATGCAATCAGGACAAGGAGGTCCCAAGAGCCCTAGACTAACCTGCATGACGTGACACTGGGGGTCTGTGCCCTGATGCCCCACCGCAGTCCACGGCACCCAGCGCACCCCTGCGACCGGCGCCTGGCAAAGCAGACACAACAGCTAGGCTAGGCCTTCAGGCGAGGACCATCTCCGATGCAATCACTGCTGCACTAATGTAATGGCAGGCAGGGCAGATGTGCCCCAGAACTAGAGCGGGGCGGCTCCGTGGGGGCTGGAGGTGCAGGGCCGGGGGCTGCTCCGTGCTCTGTCTGCCTCAGCAGAGGCCCCTGCCCAGCCCCCTCCCGTGCGCGCCCTCGCTCAGCGCAGCAGCCACACCCTGCGCATCTGTTGATCCATCTGTTGCTCGCTGTCTGGCTCCAGGCCCACAAGCTCTCTGCACAGGAGCTCCTGGCTGCACGGCGTTTGTGCAGGGCCTGTGGCACCGAAAGCAGCACGTCCTGGTCTGCAGGACTCCAGGGTCCCGGGAACCGCAGGGGTAAAAGGCGACTTAATCCCGCGTGCAGCACGGAGGTGCTGGCCCACTTCCTGAATCAGCAGGGACCCCCTCCCCGGACTAACCTACTCCGTGTTAACGAAGCAACAGCTTCTCGCCCAGGGCACCAGACAAAGGCAGCAGGGCTCTGCATCACGTCCCCGGGACAGCACGCGCTGTAGGAGGAGGGGTGCGCATCAAGCCGGACCCCCGGGCTGGCTCGGCCCCGTTTTCCCTCCAGCTCTGGGCAGGGGAGCGCGTCGCACTCGCTGGGGGAGGAGGGAGCAGCCGAGCGCGAGCCGGGCCGCACAGGGGCCCGCGGGCAATCCATAAACGGGGTCAGGAGCGCCACGGGGCCAAACCGCGCGGGACGAGGCTGAGGTTTCCAGGCCGATGTCCCCATTACAGAAGATGAAGCAACCGACACCTTCACGCCTCTCTGCAGTGTTTAATCAGGTGAGCGCCAAGAAATCACACGTAATTAAAAGCCAGGCCCCTAGCAACAAGATGGCAAGTGATCCCACGTTCCCAGGCTCATCAGCTGATGCACAGAGGCCGTCACGGCACTGCCACGCTTCAGCATCTCCTGCCCGCCGTGTAGCTGGTGCCCGTGGTCTACACTATCTGCACCGCGCTTTAGGCTGGCAGAGGTCACAGATCCGGAGCTGGCGTCTTGCTAGCACTCGCCCCAGGCCCACGCTGCCTTCCTGCACAACACACGGGGAACAGAACTGGATCCGCTGGAGCTGCTGTTTAATAAGCCTGTACGCTTGTTTGCAAACGACGGCGAAGTGCGAGTGCAAACAGCTGGCAGGAGCAGGGGCCCCACGTCACACTGTCGAGATGAGGACTCGCAGTGCCGCCCCCAGCCAGGCACGCTCGCGGGAACGGCTTCAGCCAGGCTCCGCACGCAGCACTGAGAGCGTCTCTTCAGAGGCTGCTCTTTCACGTTGCAAAGCTTATTCATGCCCAGATGAGCCCGTCGCTCCCCCTCCCACCCAAGCATTCCTCCAGAACCGCGGCTCGACAGCCATTTTCCAGAAAGCCACAAGTACATACCCTGCGCACTCCTCCCTTTCTCGCTTCGGGCTGAATGCTTGGTAGCCCGAGAACAAGCAGCAAACCAGGAAAATACGTCCCGCATCATTTCACATCACAGTTACCTCCCCCTCGCCCCGAAGCCCCGTGCATGGGGGCCCGGTGCCTGCAGTTAGGGACAAAGGACTGTACTGGGGGCGCGGCTGTTTTTGCAGCAAGAAGTGGTGGCGAGATGTAGGACCTCTGATGCAGGCGAGCAGCTCTATGTGCCTCTGTGCCCGTGCAAGGAGCCTGTTTGTGAGGATCTGCATGCACGCACGTGTGCGAGACGCTGCCTGTAAGCCTGTGCAAGGCGAGGGGCTGTGTGCAGAGGTGTGCACTCCTCTCCAGGCGTGCAAACAGGTGACTGTACGCGCGCGCGAGACGATCCTCCACCCGGTGTGCCAGCAGGGTACCTCGCCAGCTCTCCGCGCACGTACCAGCCTGTGCACGCGCCTTTGTGAATCAGTCCGAGAGCGATGGGGAGAAGGGGACCGGGCAAGGCACCAGCATCCTTCCAGACTGGGAAGGGATGACTGGTTTCCAGGCAACCACGAGAGAGGGGAAACCATGGTGCCAGAGAGTTGGCATGGCAACAAAAGGTAAGTCACATGCCTGGACTGGAAGGACTCACCGTGACAGCAAGAAGGAGCCCGACATGTGCGCCAACAAGTAGCGGCGGCG
>NW_005843105.1:269546-275823 GCF_000455745.1 Alligator sinensis | reverse complement strand
GGCTGCTGGCTGGCTGGCTGCCCGCCCCCTTGCTGAAGCCTGGCTCTGGGTTTGCGCGTCAGGTCTCCTCTCCAGGGAAGGTTAGGCGGTACACACGGGGTAACAGGTGTTGAGTGTGTTCTGCTCTGCCAAGTGAACCACAACGGCTGCTTGTCAGCGTTGGAGGTCAAGGTAAATGAATACATTTATTTATATATACATAGAAATAAAATTAACATTTTTTTTTTTGTGCAAAAACAAGAGGGGAAGGGAAGGGATCAGGGGATGGGATGGACAGAGGGTCCCAATGACTGGGACAAAAAGAAAAGGAGAACCTGGGGTGTCAAATCCTGAGAGCATCCGAGTTAAACGGGACAGATTGAGGTTGAAGTCTGCTCTGGCGAATATGACCTGGTTTCTCCTCTGTGCGTGGGTCAGATACCAGCGGGCAAGTTTGTGCTCATGCCGGTGCTGCTCCAGAGCCCCCTCCTGCTGCAGAAGCCATCCTGGCCGCGCCGCCGACCGGCCCTCTCCCCCGCACCGTTCCTGACACGCGTCGGATGCTGCGACCACAGCCTGGTGCTGGTGTGCGTTCATTTGTCAGTTCCCAGGAAAACAGGAAAGAAAGAAACCAACGCTGGCATTTCAAGGTAATTACTGAGCAGGGCTGAGAGATAATGGGCCTGTATGCATGACCAGCATGACCTCAGGTCTAGTTCTGTGGCAAGGGATGGCATGATAGGCAGCTACTTTCATCTGTTATGCTATACCCCCCCAGAGAGGCAGATACCAAGAGGCTGAGATCAGCTCGCGCCTCCTGTAACCTTGTCCTAGCTTCATTATCCGTTCTGTGCAATAAAGTCCCCTGCCAGAGCAACAATCATCTCTGGCTGCATTCAGGCTCGCTGGGTCTGGAGAGGCAACGAAGAGAGAGCCACACTGGAGCGACCTGTAGCTCACTGCTGTTGGGAGCTGCGGCAGCCTAGAGCTTCCGAGCACAAAACAGTTTTAATTTGTCCTCCCTATTTCACCTTTTGGTCCTAAAATACCAAGCCCCTCGCAATCAACTCCAATGCGCAGCAGCACTACGGACATTTCCACACAAGCCCAGGGAAGCTGCGGGTGACACCTCGACTGGGCTCTGCAAAGGGTCTGGTCCGATGTTTCTACGGAGGAAAAGCAGATCCCACATGTTCAGTGGGAAGCGCAACAAGACACGAGATCTAAACAACCTGCTGCTGCAGACTCCTGCCACGTGCCGGTGGGACTGTTGTTCCCAGCGCACTGGGGGCCAGACCTGTTGCAGGGACAAACCAGAGCAGCTCTACCGAAGCCCGCCAAGCTGTGCTGATGCACGGGACAGGAGGATCTGGGGGATCTCCTGGGCGCTTTCAAATCTATGCGATCTTTACCCACCACATCTACTGCAGCCACGGGACACCTGCTACTTCAGGTTTGAATAAACCAGAGTTTAGAGTCCCACACGTGCTGGCCTGCAGGCAGGAAGCCACCAGTGGAGTAGGGCCCGGAGCCCAGATTTCCCCTTTCTGATGCTAAGGCCCATCCGTGCGGAGCGCTGGCCACGGCTCTCCCTGTCCGGCGTCAGCATAGCGCAGAGGAGGGCGGGGTGGACGGCACGGCTAGCGTCATCCATTACAAGTGCTGGCGCACAAGGCAAGCTGGCTGCCCACGAGAATGGGTTAGCAGAACACGATGCAGAGAAATAGGTCACTGAGGGAAGCTGTGGCTTGAATCTTAATCTCTGGCTGCCTCTCTATTTAGCAGTACCCTACGGAGGCCTCAAACCTGGGTTTTTAAGCTTAAAAAGAGGTTTCCTTGGCAGCCTGTGGCACTAGGGAGAGCAGAGTACTGGACCAGCAGCACCGCTGCGGGCATCACACAAACAGACACTCGGGCACAGGTCAACCCTGCCCCAGGGGTTGGGGGAGACCTCTGAGAGGCAAGTGCTGGTTTGTAGTGCACTGGTACCCAGGGAGTGCCCCAGCACATGGAAACCTGACTGCATGCTCCTCACCTGCCAGGCATCAGTGCCTGGCACCAGGCCCAGAGCGTAACAGGTGAAGGGACAGGGTACTCACAGTTGCACTAAAGGCCCTGGAAGAAGTGATGCTGCTGATGACAAGAAAACCTGCATGATTCTAGGGAAGTACCTTCATAGAAAAGCCACCTGGGCAAAGCCAGGCAGACCAGAACAGAGGGGAGTTTGGGGAGATGGGCTGCCAGCTAGTGGCAGTTCGCTCTTACCCTTATCCCTTACATCCACCTGGGTGGCACTGACCTATGATCTACTCGGTGTAGGAATATGGGAACCGCTGGACCAGACCCACGGTCCACATAGCCCCGTACCCACCCCCAACAGGGCCCTGCCGCTGCTGCTTCAGAAGAGGGTGCAAGAAAAAGCAGGGATACTCTGTCCCTGGCGAGTTGTTGCCAGAGGCTCCAGGCCAGCCAGGCGCCAGCACCGCACATAGGCTTAGCACTGCAGAGAGGAGCTGCTCCGTGAATGTCAGTGATATAAGTCTTGACAGAAATCCAAATTCTGCAAAAATGCTCCCAACTTCCCCTCCTCGTTTTCCAAACAGCTGCATGTAGGAGCCTGGAGGGGAGCTGGAAACAGGATGGGAGCTGGAGGGAGGTGGAAACTCCCCTTCCACCAGTCCTCCAGCAAAGAGCAGGACGGAAGTACACAGCCGCCCAGGCAAACTCCCCCTGGCAAGTGGGGTCAGCAGCCTGTGCCAGGGGCTTGCAGTAAGCTCTGAACGGGCTTGGGAACGTTGCATGCCCACCCTGCCCCAAGGCAATGAACACCCACAATTTTCCTGAAAGGAAGGCAACAGTTTAGTCTGAGACCCCGGCCCATGCAGCCAGCCCTGCTTTCTGCCTCAGCATGGGGGTCTTGGGGAGAGTCACCACTGGCGCACCACAATAATCTCCACTGTTTCACGTTTTTGGGTGGCAAGTGCTGCACGGGGATTGGCATGCATGTACCAAACAAGGAAGGAAAGAGGAGGGAGAGTAGCAGTGGGAACAAGCACCCAAACCTACACCAAGTCCTGGAGGCACAGCCCAGGCGGGCAGGGGGCGCGGCTGACTGCGCTTCCAGGGGGGGCGAAGGGGCAGCGCTGCAAGGGCTGATGCTGGGGGCGGCCAGCACAGCTGGGGCGAGGGGACCCCGGCTGCAGGCCCCGCCGTGGCCTTGCTCTGGGGCTCTTGCCCCTTAGGATTGTGAACACCGCTTCACCCGGCGGCAGGAGCCGTCCTGTTTCTGCGTCAGAACCAGCCGTCCGGCCCTGCGGCGAAGGAAAACACTGGGGTTTTGTCTGGCTCTTTTTGGCTTTGTCTGTTCTCCGTCTTCCCTACATCTGGCTTGAAAACGCCTTTTTCATTCCAAACAGAAAAGCTTTCACGCTGCCTGGCACCGAGGTCAGGGACAGGCCACGGAGTCGCTGCTTTCAGCTGCAACCTCAAATCCTGCCTGTATTCATCGTAGGTGGGGGTGAGCACTTGGTGGCCAGCGTCACACGAGTTTGTTTGGTCGCAGCCACGCTGGCAGCAGCAGGCATTGCCATGGCAGGAACGGACGACCCAGTCAGCAGCGGCAACAGGGAGGCCGAGGAGCCGGCGCTGCTCTCTGCAAGCGGGGCAGGTTGGCTCTGCTGCCCTGGGCAGGGACAGGCAGCAGGAGCCCATGGGACGCGGTGCCCAAAGCACTGTCTCCCTTTCCTGGTCTCCCCCCATCTCTTTCCTGGTCTCCGCTCTCCCAGCATTACCTCCATCAGCTCTTTTTCTTTTTGCCTCGGATTAAAAAGAACAACATCTTGTTGCTCAAACACTTGAGAACGGAGGTGACATGGACTCCAATTTCCTGTCCTCTGCAAAGGCCTGGCATTTTCCTCAGAAATGACACAGCTTAAAATGCCAACAAAATGGTCCAGCCAGCTTCAAAAAGCAGCAATCACTCCTAATTGGGTTAGAAATTTCAACCCCCAGGAAAACGTTACCTTCCCTTCTTCTGGCTCAGTGCAAAGACTGCTGGGTGCCGGTGTTAGAAGTAAATTAAACGTGTATTAGGAATTTGAAACTATTTATCTGCTTCAGAAAGGCCATTTCTGGTGCCCAGAGGGACAATCATTTCCTGGAAGGTGAAATCCCTGTTAGAGACATAATTTTTTGTGCACTGAAGCTGCACTGCTGGCAGGATGTCATTTCCACAAGATCGGCTCTTGCTAGGTTCCACTTTGGGCTTGATTGTCTTTTTCTTTTAAAGAGATTTGCTTCTCCATGATGCAGTCTCTGCGTGCAGTAAAGTGTTACAGGCCTGCTGCTCTCACCACACTCCTGGGCTGAGGAGATAAAAGCGAGGGCTTCCAGAAAGAGCAGCTAGACCAGCACAGCCCGGCCCATGACCATACCCGCTGGTTCTCCAGCTTCACCCGGCGACACACAACAGCTTGGGACCCTACTCAGCATCACAGCGTAGCCACTGGCAGCGGCTGGAGGATCTTTCCCGGCCCTGCTAAGCATTAGGAAACATCAACGACAAGATGAACCAGCGAAAGGTTGAAACGCAATTAGAAATATCCCCGTGCCCCACGTGTGCAGGCGTGCTACTGATGTGGCTGGGAGTACATTGGTGCACGCAGGGTGGCTTGAGTACATCTGCCTGTCTGAGTGTGAACCCATGCACAGGTAATGCAGGAGTGCTTGTGCACACGGGAGCCCAGCCAGGGAAGGTCTCTGCCCGTCATGTACACCAGCCTGGTAGCATGGACTCGTGTGCGCACAAAGCTGCATACAGGTTTGGACACGAGCACCCACATCCACTCTTCTGTCATGTAGGAGATGTCCCAGAATCTTTCTTTACCAGAAGCGAGATCAGCAGGGCCCGTGCCGGGATTTAATCTGGTTCTATAGAGACAACCCAGCGCCTAAGGCGTTTCATAGGAAGTTACAGGGGTGTAGGTTCATAGGAAGTTATCTTTTTATACCCGAGGAATCCTGCAGCAAGGACAGGCTTCTCCACTGAATTAAAATCTACTGATGAAGCCAGATGCCTGGGGCAGCGGCTGCCTGTATTAGCTGGTGTAGGATGCTTGCACACTCGCACGCATGTGCAGAGTCGTGTGCATGTGTGGGTGCATTCACAGGGCTGGAAGGAGCCCAAGCACCTGCATGCAGCTTTCCCTTGTCCTCAGCACCTCCGCGAGGGCAGGCAGTAATGAGACCCTCACCTTCCCTCCAACTCCCCTGGCAAAACAGGCACGATTCCCTGCGGCCATCTCCTTCTCCCGGTCCCCAGCCCTAGGGCACTCACTCCCAGCCTCCCCGCTACCAAGCCTGATGGCCTCCCCGACAAGGCACAAGAGCCCGATGTCCACACCGTGGGAAGCACACTGCCTGCACAACTGCGTCCCAGCTCGGGATAGCTCCTCCTCCTCCTCCTGCTGCGTTCAGTGACTGACTCTCTTGTGGGCGATTCTCAACCAGGTGCCGCGAGATCCTTTGACGGGTGCCCCAGGAAGGCAGAGCAAGGCGGGCGCAGGCTGCAGGTGTGAGGAGACAGGCAGATAAGGGCAGGCGCTGGCTTGTGCCCATCTTGCTGCTCCCCCGCCTGTCTGCAAAGTGAGCTCCTAATAAAAAGTCACAATAGGAGATGAGCACGCATTTGGGAGCGAGGCTCCAGCCTCAAGCCGCACCGCTCGGTTTGGCCTGGTGCCCTCCCCAGCCAAAACTCCAGCCCAAGGGGGTGGTTTCTGGGCCCAGCACTGCCCAGCTAGCTCAGAACAGAAGTAGCTTCCCCCCCTGCAGCCCACGTCTCTGGTGCAGGGCAAGCGTAGCACATGAATGGATGCCAGGTTTGTAAAGGGAGCACTTACCCCCACCTCCATGCCGGGGTCCTAGGATCCCAGCAGTCCCCTGCAACAGCCCTGGCCAAGCCAGGCAGAGACAGAGAGCCAGCTGTAAGGTAGCAGCTCTCCTACATATGCCCTGCCTCCCATAGCTCTGGTTCTGATGGGAATCAGCTGATGGGCTGCAGCTGTGCAGCCCTGCCCTGCCAATCCTGCACCCAGGGCTTGCACCTGTGGCTTCCCCTCTGCTCCAGGAGATGGCACGTGTGGCGGGCCAGTAGGGGGCGCTCCTGCGTGGAGCCGCCCACCTCCCTGCGCCCGACCACCGTCCAGGCTCCGAGTGCCTCCCTGGGGTGCCTCCCGTCCGGCCGACCCCTTCCCTGGAGCACCCCCGCTAGCCTGGGGGTCCCGCTGCCACCATCCCAGGC
>NW_005843105.1:259221-268971 GCF_000455745.1 Alligator sinensis | reverse complement strand
TGGCTACAAACCGACCAATCTGCAAAGCATCCCTGGCTACCTGGGCCCGCGCACAGGGCCGGGTCTTCCCCCCCCTGCCCAGGTGACCAGAGCATCGCCTCCCAGGCGCCAGGCTTTTGTCTGCAGACAAGGAGCGAGATCCCCGCTGTGAGAGATTCAACGGCCGCCTCTCAGGCTGGTGGAGACAGATCTCGGGAGAGGGGCACCGACGGGGGCATTTCTGCCACAGCATGAACCCTCCCTCCCTCATGCAAGTGCTGCCAGGGGCCATGCAAGCTGACAGCAAAGCTGCTCCCCAGGGTTGTGCGCTGCCATGGCCCTGCATCCCCGGGGCAGGGGCAGAGCCAGCCCCCTCGCACCTATGCCGGGCCAGCGGGAATGTGGCGCCTGTCCCTGCCGTGTGTCATGCCTCACTGCCCTCACTGGGCCCTGCTGCAAGGAGGGCACGGGGTGCCAGGCTTTGCACTTTGGTCGGCTCCTATCCAGCCACGGGGCGAAGGGCTGTGCCCCTCTGTGCGCACACACGCCCCTGAGCACATGCAACCCGGCAGCCTGCGGCGGGAGGAGCGCTCGCTCCCAAGCCTGCCTCCCCTGCTCCAGGGGTCTGCCCAGGGCACCTCTCCCTTTTGGTGACTGACCTCATTAACGCTGTTTGAGCACACGTGTCTTCTCCAGGCCTTGCCTCCCCTGCACGCGTCTCCTCAGCGTCCCACCCCAGGGATCCAGCCCCTGCCCAGGCTGACCTCTCTGCTCATGCAGCCCACTGCGTACCACCCGCCCATCTCTGCACACCCCAGCCCTTTTCCACCTCCCACAGGCACCTGCCAGGCGGCCTGCCCCCGCGCAGAGAGCCCCCGACCTCTGCCCTGTGCAGCCACCCTACCCGCAGGCCCCTCTGCAGCACACCTGCGCCTGCAGGAAACTGCGCCCTGCAGCAGAGCCAATGCGGCCAGCAGGGACGGCTGTGTTTTGTGGTCTGTTCACGTCACCGCAGACCTGTTGCTTGTGCAACAGACAGTCCAGATGGTCCAGCTTCCCCGCCCTCGACTTCCTCCCCACCCCCGTCTTTTTCCACCCGTTTCTTGCACGCTGCCTGCGAGCTCGGGGCTGCAGCAGGCCAGGAAGGCAGCGCCGGGGTGGAGGCAGGGAAGAGGCACGCAGCAGGCCTCAAGGGCTTCGCTCTCCAGCCCTACAGTGTACGACAGCTCCCACCGCTGGGGAACAGGATGCATGGCCGCCCTCTCCTGCCGGCCACAGCACAGAGCAAGAGGAGACCACGGCAGCTTTGCTGCGACATGGGAGAGCACTTCCATCTGCTCCAAAGGAAGCAGCGAGCTTCCAAGCACGCCGGCTCCCCCTTGAATGTCTCCAGCAGGGAGAAGGCAGGCCGAGATGGGCTGCACGCAGGCAACTACACGTCGCCTTTCCTTCTTCCCAGGCAAAGCCAGGGCCACGCACACATTTGCAGCCCTGTCCTTAATGGGAGGTAACTGCCCTGGCAGGGGGCAGCTCTGCAGGGAAGGGGCTTTCAGATTGCTGCAAGAAATGTGCGGGTCGTCACCGAGTCCTGCTCACACCCAGCGTGGGAGATCACCTGCACGCATATGAGCACATCCTGGTACGCCTGTGCAGGCCATCCTGGGGACACCGTCTTCCTGTCCGACCCAGGGAAAGGCGAGGAAGCGCGTACGGGTCCTGATGTGCAGAGGGCCTGAGCTGCAGCAGCTGCAGCTGGAGCCTGGATAGCGGCGGAGAAGAGCAAGGCACACAGCCCACAGGAGCCTTGCCCAGCTCCAAAGTACCTGCCTGGCTGACGGGGTGGGAACTCTGCTACGGGCTGCCAGCCTCAGCCGTGCAGAAATCAAATGTCAAATCCTCGGTCACTCGGGCAGAAGCCCCTGCACTCACATCCCGCCGGCGCGGAGGCAGGGGGCTCCCGGTGATTGTGTCACGGATGGGGATGAACACGACGAAGGGGAGCTATAAAACCGAGAGCTGAGAACAACTCTGCAAGGGTTAGAACAAATGGACAAGGCGCTCCCTTGGCCAGGCCCCATCGCTGACCTTTTAATTGCACTCCTTGTTTATGCATCGTTTCCCAACGCCGCGCGGCTCAGGCACTCACAATAGGCCTCCCCGTGTAAGTGAGAGCAGAAGAAAAACCTCACCGTGGAGCCACAATAGTGCCATTGTTCAAAGACGTTACACACACGCGGCGCAGAAAACAGCTGCGCACGGTCCAACCGGCACTGGCGAGCACCAGGAAGGCAGGAGGGCCTGTGCACCGTGGCCTGGCCCGAGTCTTGCCCAGCGCCTCGGTGCAGCCATCCCCGCAGTGCATAATTATGTGTTAGATGCCAACCTTGCACAGGAAATGGAGCTGAAGAGCAGTCCTGGAGCAACTCCGAACGCAAGCCGGCAGCCGTGCAGCTGCTGCGGGGGCTGCAGTCGCCAGAGGGCCCGCGCGTGGTGGTAACACGCCGCATGTCGTCAGCCGCAGACAGCCGGTCCCAGGAGGGGTCGAGTCACCCCGCGCTCTCCCTGGGTTTGCTCCTGTCGGCACTGCCGGGATCCAGCCGGTCAGGTGCTTCTTGCTCAGGCAAGACGCGCTCTGGACTCAGCGAGAGCATCGGAGGCGTTTCCCGTTCGCTCGGCGCTTCTCCGCTGCAGCGCACGGGTGTGCAAAGGACTCGCTCTGCACAAAGGGAGACGCTCTGCTCCCCTACGCTCCTGGGCACCAAGTGCTTTTCTAGACGTGGCCCCTGCAGCCAACTTTCCCCCTGTCCTCTGCGTTCCCCTCCCGTGACACCAGCTCTCTGGCCCCGGGGCCCAGCGCTCCGACACCCTGAGCCTGGCAGTCGTTAGCGTTTCCTGCGCGAGACCCTGGCCCGCAGGCCTTGGCACGGCAGGAGGGAGGGGCAGGTCTCCGGGCATAGCTCAGACACGAGATGCTCGGATGCTCCAAAGCCAGAAGATGACAAAAAACCAGGGCGACATTTAGTGCTTTCAAGTCCTCGTGCTTAAGCCAGATCACGGACCCCGAGCTGCCCCTGCCCGCCAGTCCGTAGCACGGCCCCCTTGCACAGCGTTCACGTGCAGGGTCCTCCTCGCGCTCGACCGTCCTTCCTTCCCTCTGCTCCCAGGCTCCTGCAACCTCCTCCAGCTGGCAGGGGCCCACGGTCCTGCCCGTCTGCGCAGCCCTGCGGCCGTGCCAGAGCAGCGTCACTGAAATGTACACCACACCGCCCCGGGCACGCGTGGGAAATAGGGGCTTTGAACTGACACGTTTACAGACTGCCCACTACACCCTTCCTATCTGCAACCGCGAGAGCTCAGGACGCCCCTGGCTCCAGTCGGGCACGAGGAGATAAGTGCGAGCCACATGGCCAAGGGCAGCTTCCTGGCTACGCCCAAGGCCTGGGCACTCACTCACCTGCTCTGCACCACCTGTGCCTGTGTCCCGCTCCCCGGCTGCCTTGGCAGCGAGGATGGACCCAGCATCCAGGACACAAAGCCCAGGGCTGCACCCCAGCACCGGGAGCTGCTCCGACTTGCCTCTCCAGCCTGAGCCCGTGTCCCCGTCGCACAGCCGCCCCCTCCACCCCGCTCTGATACCAAGCACTGGCAGGACACAGCCCTGACGCTCCTATCTCATGGTCATATAATTCAGAGACAGAAAGGACCTATGAGGTCTTCCCTGCAGGGGATTTCCAAATGCTGCGTCAAGTCCAGTTGTAAGAGTCTGGAGGGAAGGGGCTTCCACCGTGTCCCTGGGAACAGCATTTCACACGCCGGCAAGCCCACGGCTAGGCTGCTTCCCCGATCGCCAGCTTGCATTTCCCAGCTCAATTATTGAGCGAGTTAATTGACTTTGGAGGTCTACCCGTGCTGCGCTTGCAAAGAACCAGGGCAGCTGCGGGCCATTAAGTCTTTGGGGAAGTCCAGACGGGGCGGCTGGTCTCTAATCCACCGGCAGTCTCCCCACGCGAGCAGGGCAGTGCAGTGGGCCCGCCGTCGCAGGAGCCTGAGCAGGGCCTGCCCTGTCCTCAGTTGCTCTCGCTCTGCAAAAAGGGAAGGGAGCAGGGTTAGGCAGGACAAGTTGAAGCATCTCCCGCATGGGCCCGGCCCTGAGCTGCAGGCAAAGCTGCGAAGTGCAGCCGAGCTCCGCGGGTCGCGCTCAGGGCCGGGGGGAAGCTCCGTTCCCAGTGACGGCCGTGCAGGGGGCTGCACATAGCCCTGCACACAGGGAGCAGCACTGGCACAGCAGCCACCAGAGGAAAGGGCGGTTCCGCAAAGCCCCAGGACCAGCAAGGCACCTGCAGCCACTGCACACAGCAGGCAGGGCAGAGCTCCTGCCGTCTGCGGGGAAAGGCCTGCCCCTGAGCCCATGGGGGTAACAAGCAGCTGCTTCACAGGGGCAGGTCGGCTGGGGCAGGGCTGGACCCTGTGACCACAAGGCTGGTGCTGAAACAAGGCACACGACACACGTTCCCGCAGCACAGGAGAGAGCCGGCACGTGAGGCATGCCAGCCCCCAGCACCATCCTGCCAAGAGCTCCCACAGGCAGGCCTGGCACGGTCACCGCTGCAGCCTGCAGACCCTTCACCACCGTGCCCAGAGCCCTCGAAGCCTTGAGCTGGCAATGGCTGTGGTGGCCAGGGCCTCGAGGCCCGGTGCCGTCCTGCCCCGCCGTGCACGCCTCACCTCCATCTTGCTTTGAATCCAGCTGAGGAACTTTGTGACTTGTGTGTAGACCCCGGGTTTGTTCGGCTGGCCGCACCCCGTGCCCCAGCTCGTCACCCCGGCCAGGTACCATCGGCCGTTGTCCTCACAGACCAGGGGCCCGCCGCTGTCACCCTGGGGCAAAAGGCAGAGTCAGGGAGGCCATGAGAGTGACCCACCCCGAGACGTGGCAGGGAGACAGGGCTGCTCCTCGGTGCGGCCCCGGCCCAACCGGCATCGCCCCTTCTCCAACCGCGGGTGCCTGCCACTCCACCCAGCACCTGGCTGCCCCGGAGGGACGGGCTCACCTGGCAGGAGTCCCGCCCGCCCTCCAGGTAGCCGGCGCACATCATCCGGGGGGTCAGGTAGCCCTCGTAGACATCGTTGCTGTTGCAGATCCGGTAGTCAATCAGCTTCACCTCGGCCTCCCGCAGCTTTGGGGTGGTGTTCTCTGCGGGTGCGAGAGGAGGGGGTGACCGGAGGGCACGGCCCAGCCCCACAGTGCTGGGGGATTGCTCTGAGGGGCTGCTGTGGGCAGAGGACTGTCCTACGAGGAAGCCAGCATCCCCCCAGGCCACAGGGCTTTTGCCTTCCTCCCGGCTCTGCAGACTCGAGTCGCATTATGGTCCTGGTTGCTGGTGGCTCCATCCTGCGGGCACTGCCAGGAGGCATGGGGAGCCCCTGGCCAGAAGGAAGGTTTGGGCCTCCCCTCTGCCCCCCACCCTGCGTACGTGGGTGCCTCCTGGGGCTTTCCCTTGTGCATCCGGAGCTGCAGCAGCCAACGCGACTGCTCCCCGGCTCGGCCAGCTGGCCGGGCACCTCTCACCTTCAGTCTCCTTGATCTTTCCAAAGCCAGTGATGAAGCACGACCTGCTGGTCAGGAACTTCTGCCCGTACATGGGGAGGCAGGCGGGGCGGACGTTGGCTGCAGGGAAACGGCAGTGAGAGCGAGCAAGGGCAGAGGAGCGAGGGGAAGCATCCAGACGGTGACCACCTTTCCCCGGAGCCAAGCAGAAGCGCAGGCCCTGCAGCCCCACGCACCGGACGGCCGGCAGAGCCTCACCAGAGAGCGTCAAGGGCCTGGAGAGCTTCATCAAGGCGATGTCATAGTCGTCCTGATCGTCACTGTAGTTGGCGTTGATGATGATGCGGGAGACCGAGATGCCCTCGGTGCGCTGCCGCAGGTCGGAGGACCCCACGTACACCTTCCAGTCATCCAGGATCTTGACACTGTTCCTGAGGAGAAGGGGAGAAACATGAAGCCAACAGCTGAGCCTGGCCGGCATCAGCCAGACCGCTCTCAGCGAGGTCCGGAGCCTGCTACCGTTGTGCCAGCTCCGTGCCCAAGGCCCGTGCCCAGCACGTGCATGCTAAGGGCAGGCCAGGCTGGGCAGGGCGCACGCTGTTGCCTGCACGAGTACCCCACCAGCTTCCCGCGGCCCCCGGCCAGCCCCCAGCAGCGCGGTGCTCTCGGGGAGCCTGGATACCAGGAGAGAGGAACAGCCAGGTGCCCTCCTCTACCGCACACAGTCCCCAGAGCGAAGTAGCCGTTCCCCCAACACCTGTATGGGCACCGCTGTGCCCCTGCCCTCTCCCTGGAGCAGCCACGGGGCAGGGACGTGGCTCTGGTCAGGCCCGCTGCCCCCCGCTCTCTGCTCCGGCCTGCACTTACATGAAGAAGCAGTGGGCGGCTGTGAGCACCCACTGGGCATCGATGATTGTGCCCCCGCAGATGTGGACTGGCCCATACTGGAGACTAGCTTGCCAGGGCCACCTGTTCACTGGAGCCTCCGTCCCACCGACGATCCGGCTAGATGTCCTCTGCCCACAGCCTGGGGGGAAGCAACTCGCTGAGCTCTCCCGGAGGCTCAGCACCCTCGCCCAGGGCCCGAGGAGGGGGTGCATTTGTCCCAAAAGGCTACGTGGTTCACTGGCATCTCAGCCAAAGAACTGGATCTGGCTCATGTGCGTGGCACAGGGTCGCAGAGATTCACAGGTGCAAGTGTGCTGCACGTGAGCTGCTGGATGAGAGCAGCAATGCCAGCCCCACAGCCTGCCCCAGCCCGACACAGAGCAAAAGCAGAGCCTGGTAGTGCCTCAAGAACTGCACCCACTGGCACCGCTGCTGATGCACCGGCGACGGGCACCGCAAAGCCCCAGATATGCGTCGATCCCGCAGTCCCAGCAGAGCACATCAGAATAGCACCTTGTTCCAGTGCTAGAGCTGGGGGAGTCACTCGAAGGGAAGGACCAAAGAAGCAAGGCAAAGGAGTCAAAAACCTGTGGTTTTTTATTCCTTTTTCATTGAAAACTGAGCATTTCAATGAGAAGCTGTGGGTATGTGGATGGGAAGGGTCTTAATTTTTTACCCAGGTGCAGGGAAAATGCAATGAGCCCCGTAACAAATGCCATGCCCCGCTTGGCACCCCGGGTGGGTGCAGCTAGCCTGCTCCAGACCCAGCGCTGCTGACAGCCCAGCTCTGCCCTGCCCACCTGCGTGGTAAAGCTTTCCCCTTACTTGTGCAACGCAGGGAGACGTATTTTCCCGTGGAGCAACTGGAGCTGCACAAGGGAACAAAACAGAGAGGTGAAGCTGCGCTCTGTCCCCGGGTACCCGGCCTGTCTCCCCTCGGCCTCCTCATTTGTATCCTGATACCGCCCTTCAGGTCTCTCCTTGAGGCCGGCTCTGGCCAGGCACGTGCCCGCGAGGGCAGGCAGCCCGTGGCTCTGTGCTGAAGCCTCTCCTGGTTCTCACAGCTTGCATGAGGCAGAGCTGGCCACACTAAGGTGCCTCGGGCCCCCTCGCAGCAGGAGCAGGGCTGCGGATCTGCCTCTCCGGGGGCGCACGATGTGCACACGCTTCCCCCAAGGACAGGTCAGCTCCGCGCTGCACGAGCCTTCACACTGGGACTGCGCTGGAGAGCGGGTCAGGAGCAAACCGTGGTGTGCCGGGCTCCTCTCCCCACCCCACTCTCCCAAACCTGCTGTGCGGGGCCCACCTCCCTGCTCCGCTGCATAAGGACAAGTGGGAAAGGCCCGAGGAGCTGGGCAGTGCCCATGGCCTTGCACACGACTGCAGCCACCTCACCTGGGAGCCTGCCCGGGGCTGTCTCTGCAGCGCCGTGTGAGCAGAGCATCACCCACACTTTGCGCTGTCCCCCTGGACGACCTGGGCAGGGGCTGCCGTTCAGACAGGGCTTTTCCTGGGCAGACACAGGTAGCCTGGGGCCTGGGGGGCTGGCACCAGTGCCACAGGCAGAGCCGAGGGGAAGGGTGGCCCCTCTTGTACCTGTTGAGGCTCTGCTGGATGGTGCGATGGTCCGCGGTCACCGAGAGGCTCTTGCCTGAGAAGCGTAGCGGGATGAACTCCGTGAGAAACATGCTGGAAGGAGACAGAGGGGCTGAGTCCTGGGGCCGGATGAGGGGGCCTGCCCCACTCCCGCCGATCCCAGCCCAGCCTCCCCGTCCAAGAGCCCAGAGCACGACCAGCCCGAGTGCCCCCGTCCCCCGGGAATTACTTCTGGTATCCCAGCTGCTTGCAGGTCTTGCGGGAGAAGGAGTCGTTCCAGGTGCTGCTGCACACGGGGAGCCACTGGCTCTGGGCACCAGAGTAGACATGGAGCAGGGACTGGTCCCAGCCGAACCGCACTGCGGGCACGAGGCACCGAGAGCAGGAGCTGCCACAGGTGCCACAGCCACGAGGCACCGAGAGCAGGAGCTGCCACAGGTGCCCCGGCCGTGCCCTCCTGCACCCACGCGGGGTGTCTGGGCCGACCGCGCCAGTGCTGGACTGGGCTGTGCCCAAACCCCTGCCGAGCCCCTTAGGTAACCCCAGCTCCTGATACCCCCAAGACCAGACGGGCAGCGCCAGCCAACCCCAGACAGTAGCAGAGGCAGCAGCCTCATGCCTGCTTGCACTCAGGCCATCTCAGGGGTGCCAGAGTGAAAGGCCCTGGGATGGGGCTCAGAGCAGGTCTGAGGCCAGTGGCACAAGTCCCCACCCCCTTGCCCACGGGAGACCAGACCCCAGGATGTTACCGCAGTCCAGCTCATCCGATTTCTGGGAGCACTCGACCACCCCGTCGCAGCGCGCAGCATTGTCCTTGCAGACCTCGACCGGCTCCTTGTGCACGATGCCGGTCTGCGACCGCCAGAACATGACTGGGAGCAAACACGTGGCCCGGTGAGACCGGCGCAGCTGAGATGGGCCGCGGCAGGCCCTGGGGGTGCTGCATGCCCTAGCTGATTTCAGGAGGTCACCTGAAAACACCCTGCCCCTGCCCCAAGGACTGTCATGGCCAGTGTGATGGGCGCTCCTGAAACCTGGGCCCTGGGGTGCGATTGTGGGGCACATCCACATGGCAGGGGCTTTGCCAGGGCCCCAGAACAAGACCTGCAGCAGTGCCATAGCTGGCGCCTGCCCAGAGCCCCGGCAGAGCATGGCAAGGGGTGCCCAGATGGCCACCCGCGGTCTGTGCCCTGCTCAAAGCCTCTGGAGGCACCTGGCAGCAGGGAGGAGGGTCACAGGCATCCCCTGTCCCCGTCCCTCTGAAGCCTGATGCTCACAGGGATGGCCGGGGGCTTTGATGCTCCCAGCTCAGCTGTGCCCAGACAGCCTGGAAGAGCCGTAGACTGGACCAGCGGTGCCGAGAGCCGGAGACCAGGGCAGCTGGCAGAGGCTGGTGCTACTGAAGCGCCAATGCCAGCCCCGAGCATTTCCAGAGCCAGGCTGGAAACCTCAGCCCCAAGCACACGCGCCCCGGGGCAGTGCAGCCCCCAGGACTCCCTGCCTGCAGGGCCAGGGGAAACGCGACATGAGAACTGGGGTTCAGGCTCCCCAGAAAATCACCCCATTCCCAGACCTGCACAGCAGCCTGCCGGGGGTGGGTCAGGGCTTGCGACCCATCTGGGCTTTGCAGTGGATCCAGGCAGAGCTGAGGCCAGCTGAGCCCGTGACTGCAAACCCGCTGCCTTTGCTGGCGTGCCCTTGCCCTGGCCCTGGCCCTGGCCCTGGCCCCAGCTTCAGTT
>NW_005843105.1:257419-259190 GCF_000455745.1 Alligator sinensis | reverse complement strand
TCCCTCGCTCTCCAGTCAGCGCAACCCTCCCTACGGCCCTGGTCTCCCACCGCAAGGCTTTGCTCGTCCACGAGGTGTCAGGAAAGGCCCAGAAATGGAAGGAGGAAGGTGTCTGCAGGGCTGCAACCTTGTCCTCGCCAACCGCCAGGCTGTAGCCGGCACCTACAGCAGCCATCGCCCTCCCCACAGCTCAGACGGGGCCACGTGCTCCTGCCACAGCCCCTGCGCACCCAGGCTCACCTGTGGCTCCATGCAGGTGGAGCCAGGCTGGAGCCCTGACCCCAGGCAGCAGCTGGGCAAGGATGCTGGCTGCCCGGACCAGCGAGATGGGCGACCACCCCCCTGCCCCAGTCCAAGCCCCTTCCCCTGCCCAGCAAACAGGGGAGGGACTCACAGAGCAGGATGAGGGCGATGAGGAGGAGGATGAGGACACAGATGCAGAAGATCAGGGCCAGCCTCTTCTGGCTCATGCACCGCGGGGCCTTGAACAGCAGTGCCGGGGGCCCTGCAGCTGGAACGGGGACAAGCAGAGGGTCAGTCGCACCTGGGGCATCGAGGGGCAAAAATGCACGGAGCAACACTAGCGGAGATGCCCCTCTGCCTAGGACTGGGCAGATGCTCCCCTGGCCCTGCTCCCCATCCAGGTGTGGGAACATCTCGCCTGGCTGCGGCACCTTCCCGAGAGGGGCACGGGGCACAAGCTTGACCTGCCGTGCTCCAGCTCCCGCTGCCAACTCCAGGTGGTAGATCTGTCGGGACCAGCCTGGGCAGAGGCTGCACGTGCTTCCCCATGCTCCCTGGCCAGAGGCGCCCAGCTCCAAATCCTCCACCCTTCTGCCCAGGCCAAGCACCTGCCCCGTGGGTGCATTGTGCAGCCGGACACGTCCCCACCAGCACTGCCCCGAGTGCTGCAGCCTGGCCTGCTCCTGGCACCCCCTTGCTGCGCTCAGGACCAGCCCGGCAGGTCATGCAGGCTGCCCTGCAACACCGCATGGGGCTGGGGCGTGGGCTGGGCTGGGCCATGCCAGCAGGCCGGGGTGGGCAGCGGGCTCAGCCCATCAGGCGCAATTCTATTTTAAGCCGTGCCAGTCGCAGGCAGGATGTCCAGGCGCTGGTTCCCCCGCTCGCCCCCAAGCACCAGGCTCTTGGCTGCTGACAGACTCCTCCCAGCGCAGCCGGATGCCATCAGGGCAGTCCCAGGGCACGCAGGGAGGTGCAGCCTGGCACTGCTCTGCCCCAGGGGCCTGCTCTCAGCATCCCACCTGCCCCGCAGAGAAAGCCAGGCACAGCGTCACCAGCCCGCTGCAGCCTCTGGGGTCAGGCACTGGCTGCTCTCACCCCCCGAGCTCCCGAACCAGGAGGAGGCTCCCAGGCAGGGTGGGGAGGGAGGGGGTATTGCTGGCACGACCCAGGCTCATGCTTCCAGCCGGGACCAGGAGGGCGTTGCGGGAGCCGGAGGTTGTGGGCGCAGCACCCGTCTTACTGGTGTTCTCCCGAGCCACGGGGGCCGGGGGAGCCGGCCTGGCCTCCAGCACGTTGGGCTTGAAGCTGATGCCGCGGACATTTTCCCGGGGCTGCGCAGAGCGGGCAGCGAGCGGGTGGCTGCGGGGCGAGGCAGAGGGCTCGGCGGCGTTGCTGGATGGTGGAGGTGGAGTGTCCTGGAGGGAAGAAGACACCAAGACTTGAAAATCGCTGGCGGCTCCCAGAGCCAAAGGCCACCTGCCTGCCCAGAGACGCCTCGAGGCTCGTGGGGCCCCCCGGGGGGTCCCTT
>NW_005843105.1:249391-257330 GCF_000455745.1 Alligator sinensis | reverse complement strand
GTGGGCCTCCCGGGAGGCTCCTTTGTGGCCAGAACCCGGCCACGGCCATCTTGCCCCACTTGATGCAACTCGGGAAGCTGGGAGCCTGTTCCCAGTGATCACCCCGTAGTGACTCATCTGGAGCACACGACGTAACAGGCAGGGGGTAATTAGCAGCAGTAATAATTGCTGCTCTCCAAGCCCTGAAACTTCCTGCGTGCTGGAATGCCGCCCCGCGGGTCCGTCACTCCCACGGCTTGTTTGCTTCCTTTCCTCAAGGTCCTCTCTCCCGATGCCCTTTACCGGCCGGAGCCAGCCGCCCCCTTCCTCCGCCGACGGCCCCTGCTCTGAGCTCGGGGCAAACTTCGGGTTGTTGCTAACTGATCTCGGCTTTAAATCCCCCGCTCGCTGTACGTACTACCAACCAGCGGTCTGCCGGGAGACGCCGCGTGGGGCAATCCCCGCTCAGTGCCAGGAGGGGCGTGGGCAGGGCCACAGGGAACCCCCGGCCCCCCCGGCCCACTACATGCACACAGGGAACAAGCCAGGCGCGGGCAAACACCGAGCTAAGATCACTGCTTTTTCCCCACCCAGCACTGTCTTCTGGGGGCTGCGGGGTCTCGGCCCGGCCGCGTGAGTTGTGCCACAAAAATGCTCTCGAAGCTTCATGCAAACAGCGCGCACGCAGCACCGGATCGATCCGGCTTGCTGCACGCTGGCGCTGGCAGCCGCCTCCCCAGGGAGCAAGCGAGCACTCAGCCCAGGACACAAGACCGTTACAGGGACAAGCAGCCACCATCCGGGGACGGCCCCAGGGCAAGAACGTGGCTGGTGTCAGCGACCCCACCGTGCCGGAGACGGTCCGCAGCTGCTGGCTCTGGACGGGGTCGCTGGACTGTCCCCAGAGAGCGCACAGCGCAGCTGTGGCCACCGCCTGTCCTAGCGGGGGCACGCGTGCAGCACCCACCTCCTTCCCGTGGTGACCCCCGCCTCAGCGCACGCCTGACCCAAACTCGCTGGAAAGGCCGGGAGCAGGACAGGAAATCTCATGGCCTGCTGGCCCACGGAGCTGAGCCCACGGAGAGCTGCTCCCTTAACAGGGAACAGGAGCCCAAAGGCATGGCAGCTCCGGCAGCTCACGGGCAAGCCAGGCCAGGCCAGGCCAGGCCAGGCCGAGCTGAGCAAGGGTCAGGGTCCACCTGCGGGCGGCTGCCCCGTGCCCTGGCTGCGCACAGAGGGTCATACACCACTTCAGGCCGAGCTGAGCAAGGGTCAGGTGCCTCCTGCGGGCGGCTGCCCGGTGCCCTGGCTGCGCACAGAGGGTCATACACCACTTTGGTCACAGGGAGATGACCGCTCTGCCCTCCAGCCACAGGCCTAGCTCAAGGAACAAGGGTCTGAACTGCACTGGGCTCTCGGGCAGGGCGAGCAGCACCCGGGCAGCTTCGGAGGAGGGTCCGTGGCTGCTCGGATCTCATCAGCCCTCGCTGGTGGTTCACCAGGGCCACCTTGGCACCAGCTGCTGGAGCAGGGCAGGGCACCTCCCAGGGTGCGCAGGGTGTGATATGAATCAGGGCTGAGCAACGGGCTTGCGCAGCACCAGGGGCCATCACCACAGCATGGGCATTAACGCAGCAAGCCCTCCACGAGGACAGCCCAGGCCCTCGGCTGGCCAGACCCAGCGGGGCTCTGCGGGGTGCGTCACTGGGGTCAGCCAGAGCATTTCAAATAGAGGGAGGAATCGTCCAGCTCCGAGGGTCTCCCCCGTTTCCAGGAAGCTGCTCAGCCCGTGCTGCAATCGTGCATCCCGCTCACGGGGAGGGGGCAACAGCCTGTGCACCTTGCTCCCGGCTGGCAAGCTCTAGGTGCAAGCAGGATCCCAGCTAGGACGAGCCCGCAACACAGATCCACACGGCCTTCCAGAGCTGACTCTCTCACCCAGTCCTGGCTGGGAAGGGAGCAGGTGAGGGTGGGACAGGACAGCTCGGGCCCACCGCGGGCCAGGGAGGTAGGTGCCAGCACTGAACCAGCAGCAGCTGCAGGTAGCTGTGGGAGGCTGCAATGCAAGGAAGTTACACCTGCGCCAGGGCACGGGGCTCAAGGTCAAGTGGTGCATTGGGGCAGAAACAGAAAGTCATAGGAATCATTTGAGTAGCAGACACTCGACAAGATTAAATCAGTCTAAACCACACAAGCCTGCAGGATGCGCAGAGCTGCCAAGCATCTGCTCTGCATCTCACCGTGCCCAGCCTGCACCGTGCCCTTTCCTTCCAATTGACCCTCTGCTCCCAGCTCGCCGGCATCTCGCCCGCCGGAGCCTGGCTCTCTTCCCTGGTGCCCTGGGGCCTGGCCAGGCAACAGCGTTAGCCAGGGTCCACCTCTGCCCACGCAGGGCCTGCACCAGCCAGGCCAACAGGCCCTTGCACCAGCCTGAAGGCTGGAAATGAAGGCCAGCGTGGCCCACCTGGGCTGCCTCACGCGGGGTAAGGAACCTGTGCAGCCAGGTCCAAATAGCGGCTCAGATGTTGCAATGGGATGCAGTCCCCACGGCTGGCATCGGGGTGGACCCTGAGCAGCAGGATGCTGCCTGCCCCAGAGGGATGTGGGCGCTTCAACCCCAGCACGCTCACCGGGGGATGCCCTCTCCAAACGGGGATGCTGGAGCCCACACCACAAGCAACCACACTTAGCAACGTGGGCACACCCACAAGGGATCGCCCTCATTGAGCAGAAGGGGAAACTGAGGCACAGTTGAACAAAGTCAAGCTCGCGGAGCAGGTGGGGAGTGCCTGGCTGCCCAGCCCATGCCTAGTGCATTGGGCCACACTGCTCCCACCCCGGACCCTGCCCTCTGGCCCAGAACACCAGGGCAGCTCCACGGCCTCCACACGGAGCACCGGGCCCAGAACCTTTCCCTCCATGACTCACTGGTCCTGGCACCGAGGGCTGGACACCTGCCCCTGCATGCAGTCTCTGAGCAGCCATCCTTTATGCTCTGCTGGCACCTCTCTCACCAGGTGCTGCCCTCATAGTCACTAGCCTGGCCTCACAGTCCCTGCTGGGCATGCAAATGCCATTCTGCCCCTTTCACTGATGGGCAAAGTGAGGCACAGAGAGACAAAATGGTGCCCCAGGGCCTGGAGCCTGGCTGCCAGCCTGCCTCGCTCCATCCTCCCGCCTACCGCTCCAAGGGGCGAATCCTCTAGAGACGGGAGGAGACAAGCCCGGGTCCTGTGGAGATCCACCATCAGGCGCACAGAGCGGTGAGGCTGCCAAGCCAAGGGGCACCGCGCTGCCAGGGCCATGCCCGCTGCGCAGAGTGTCGTGGAGAGCGAGCCGTCAGCGCGGCGCGACGGGGCAGAGTGTGCGCCCCGCTGCGTGCTCACAGCCGCTGCAATCCCGGCAGGAACTGGTCGGACCTGTCCCTCAGCATGGCTGGGTGTTTGCTCCCCAATTACTTGCGCGTCTGGTACGAGCACCTGCCTTTGCCCCGTGGCAGGCAGCGACTCGCGCGGCCAAACGAGGGGCAGAGGGAAGCGCTAGGCAGGGCCCCGGCTTTCCGTGGGCTGGGCCACGTCCTTCAGGAAGGGACGGCTCCCCGGACACCGGCAGGAGGGCGAAGATGCTCTGTTTGGACCCCACAAGGTACGGATGTACTCAGAAAGCTGCTGGGCTCCCGGAGACCCTGGCACGATGCCTCTGCCCCGTGCCACGGCTCACCCCCGCCCAGCCCCGAGCTGCCCAGTTTCCTCCTCCTGCCTTGGGAGCTTTCCGCAGGGAGCTGCACGGTTTCGCATGAATTCCCAAACAGGAATCTGACTCAAGGGACGAGGCCGGGGTGGACAAACCTGCTCGCCTGCCTTCTGCGCCGGCTGGAGGACAGGTGTCCTCGAAACACTCCAGCCAGCGAGTCCAGGCCGCCGCGAGCGAGCGCTGGCAGATCGCTTTGTCTGGGAAACCCCCTCCCCTGGCCACAACCACGCAGGGTCTGAGCCTGTCATTGCAGCGTTTTCAAGATGAAACACTGGTTTTCTTTGGTGCAGAAGGTAGTTTCATTCCAAAAGGCCTGTGCTGTTCTCTTAACAGAGAAATGTTTCATCTCAAGCTGGAGAAAGCCTCTCGGAAGAAGCAGGCTTCATGTCCTCTGCTTGCTGTCTCTCGCCCTGCGGCTCTGCTGGGGAGGGGGACGCCGGGAGAAACACGTGCATACATCTCTCTCCCTCCCTCCCAAACCTGCTGCTTGTTGAGAGCTGGGTGGGCACAAGCAGGGGGAAAATGAGCCTCTCCGGGAGGCTCTTCCCTGCGACGCTAGCCCGGGGTTGTGTTCGGGGCTGGACCGACACGCTCCCGATGCAGCACCCGAACTGCCTTACATAACCCACGCACCTCCTGGCACCGGTGTGCCCTGCCCTGGCAGCGCTGGGGTGACCTGTCCCTGGGACAGCAGCCTTGTGAAAGCAGCCTTGCTACTCAGCACACTGCCAGGGTGTTGCCACGAGTCCCTGCCAGTCATGCTCTGGCTACGCTGTGAGGAGGACATCACCTCTGCCATTGCCACGAGCCAGGTTTCGCGTGACTCACTGTTTGGCAGTCGGGCTCCTGATACCTGGCTAGAGACGGGTACAGCAAGCCAGGGCCCAGACGCCCCTCGCTGCCCCCCTGCCCAGCCCTGCGCTGCTGCCACTGCTTAGGCAGAGCAGGTGGCAGTGGGGTGGAAAACTCAGATTCGGTGGCACTGGAGGGAGGCTTGGGGAGACCCAACCTTGCCTCCACCCTGTTGCCCCACCACTACGTGGGTCCGCCATCGGCACTCTCATGCACCCATGCTCCTGCAGGGAAGGCAGCGGGCACGGGGTCGCTGTGCGTGGAGGCAAGCAGCCAGTCTCTTCCTGCGTGGGGCAGGGACCGCGCACACAGCTGCAGCCTCCCTTGGCTCCCCGGTGCCTCTGCGCTCTGCCGTGCAAACACGCAGAGCCTGCAGGTTGGAGCCCAAGGCAGCCGGTCACTTGGCGTGTGCTGGGAACTGGCTTCTGGCCCCAGGTCAGCAAAGGGGATGATGGGGCGTGGGAGAAGCACAGAGCAAAGCTGGCTGAAGACCCCTGTGTTTGGTTCCCAGTGACCCGTGTGTCAGGTACAAACACCTGTCTTTGCCCCGTGGCATGGCAGCAAACTGCATGGCAAATGAGGGGCAAATGCTGTTCGGGATATAAGTGGCTTTTGGACCAGAGGAACATGCCAGGGAGGCTTTTTGGTCTGTCTGAAGGCCCCTGGGTTTCTGCAGGAAGTGGCAGAGCCAAACCTTTCCCAGCTGCCATGAAACAAGGCCAGTTTGGGGGGCTGAACATGGGAATTGTCTCCTCACAATGCCGATCGCCCTGCCCGGGCCTGGCTGCTTGGGCTCCACTTCTCCCAACCGAAGGTTTGCAGTCAGGCGTGCATAGCCCAGGCCAGGAACAGCAACTGCCTGCAAGGAAAGGAAACTAAAAGCCAGCAGTGGCTTGCTTCCCCCTCCCCGGGCCCTCCTCGGGGGCTTGTTGCATGCTAAAGGTCAGCATCACACGCTCATCAGTCATGCCGGGCTGTGGTTTCTGCAAGCGCACCGCAAGTTGCTGTGCTGCAAAGGGCTACACCTTTCCTGCTCCGGGCTGCTGGGGTGGGATCTCACATGGGGAGCCCAAGCGTCTGCCCCGGCTGCCCCCACACATCAGACCTTGGGCACGCTCCTGCTATCTGCCCGATGAAACAGGAACTCTGGCACTTGCTGTTTCACAGCCCCTCACGCCCTGCACAACTTTCAGTGCTGAGCCGGGTGGTGGGAGGGGGCTGGTTGGGACCAGCGCACCCCTTCCCAGCTTGGACTTCAGCCCGTCCACGTGCAGCCAGAGCTTGGCTACCTCTCCTCCTGGCACGGCTGCATGTGGGCATGCAAGGTCTGGAAAAATGAGCTGTGCACAATCCAGCAGCTCTGGCCTGGTGCTAACTGTCCCAGCACCCTCCTATGCCCTATGAAATTCTCCCACCTCTTGCTTTCCACCAGCACTGGTCCCCCTGCGCCCAGTGTGCTTGCAAAGCCAGCTAGCATGGCTGCAAAGCCAGCAGGGATATACTGTGAGCACGGGCAGGCCAGCTGTGCTGCGGGGCCAGCAGGTCCCAGGTGCGTGCTGCACCCAAAGGTGTTTAGCAAGGAGGGAGGTGTTGAAGGTGTCTAGCTGCGGAGAGCTTGCCTGGACTCCCCACGCACATGCACTGCTGTGGGACCAGGCGTGCAAAACGAAGCCCCAGCCAGAGCACGAACTTCCCCGGCCGTTGGACCCGGGAGCCACATGGTTCCCAGCCAAACCTCAGCGCTGTCGCACATCCCGTAACCAGGGATGCTCCCTTGTGCCAGGCAGGGCTCGGCAGAGAGGCAGAGGAGGCGTTTGGTTCTGATCTGACTAATGGCAAGTGGGGAGGGGAGGCAAAAAAGCAAAAACCAGAGTGAGTCCCAGTCAAACAAAACCTTCCCTGCTGGTTTCCAGAGCCAGCTCCCAGCCCGGGCGAGGCAGGAGCATGGGGAATGGAGGGTGACAGTGCTGCTTCCAGGCCATCCCGGCACGGCCCTGCTCCAGCACCACCTCTACCCGAGGCTTCCCCGCAGGTCAGAGACCCCAGCCATGCCCTAGGACCCCCTGCTGCCCGGTGCGGGGAGCGGAGCAGGGTGGAGGGTCAGACACGGTGCACGGCCGAGCACGCCTGGACAGAGACGAGATCGCTCCCGTAGCAGCAGAGCTGCTGCAGGAAGGGCAGAGAGAAGCGAGGTGCCTGGGGTCAATGGGCGAGCGGCAGCAAAGCCAGGAGCAGCGGCGAGGTCCCAGCTCTGGTCCCTCATCGCCATTGTGGCCTCTTCTAGGAACTGCCCGGGGTTCTCGCAAGCCTCATCCTGAGAGTCCGCGCGGTGGTTTCCTGCACCTTGGAGACGTGGGCAGCTCAGATCATCAGCCTTTCTCAAGTTACTCAGGCACCTGCAGGATAAGACTCGGTAGTGTTTTCAAAAGCCACTGTGAACCCAGAGATCGCAGCTCCTCCCCCAGCACCTGCTGCAGCCCCCTCTTTGTGGTCAAGTGCTGCTCAGCACAGAGCTGCTCCTGCACCCGCGGTGCTCACTTATCTCTGAGATGCAGGACATGGCCGTGGCAGAGGTGCTGGGCGCACTCGCAGCTCCCAGGCCTGCGACACTGCTCGTCCCCTGCCCGGGGCCCTGGCACACCTGGTGCCCGCCGCGCTGCTAGATGCACAGGTGCACCCGGAGCGAAGGCTCCTGCAACCTCAACAGGCTCAGGGGATTAGTAGGGGAGGTGATGTGGAACCAGGAAGGGAAGGCAAATGTGGTGCACAAAGAGTGGTTCTTCCTCAAGGACACGATCCTCAAAGCACTAAAGAAACCATTCCCATGAAGAGGAAAGGTAGTAGAAGGGCTGGCAAGCCCTCCGGGCTCAACAGGGACATTGCGGTCCTCTTGACAAAGAAAGAAGAGGTGTACACGCAGCGGAAGCTAGGGACACTCAAGGAGGACTATACAATAGTGGTCTGCACTTGTAAGGAAATGGTCAGGAAAGCTAAGGCAGCGACGGAGTTTAAGTTAGCCAAGGGAGCCCAGGACAATAAGAAGTCCTTTAGGTATGTAGGGAGCAGAAGGAAAACAAATGTTAGCGTGGGGACCCTGCTGAGCACCTCGGAACAGCTGGTAACGGGCACTCAGGAAACAGCTGAACTCCTGAATGCCCACTTTGCGTCGGTGTTTCACCAGACCAAGGGGAAAGACAAGCGAGAGACAGCTCACAGGGGCATGGTGGGATTGGCAGCCTCCCCGCTGTGGGTGCCGAGCGGGTGCAAAACCAACCAGAAAAGCTAGCCATGTATAAATCAGCAGGACCAGATGGACTCCACCAAAGAGCGCTGCAGGAGCTTCCTGAGAGTGTTG
>NW_005843105.1:243638-249269 GCF_000455745.1 Alligator sinensis | reverse complement strand
TCAGCCTCACCTCCATCCCAGGGAAAATCCTGGAAAAACTCATTAGAGAATCTATGTGCGACACGCTCGTGGAGGGTAAGATCCTGAACGACAGCCAGCACGGCTTCGTCGCGGGCAGGTCTTGTCTTACCAATCTCATCTCCTTCTATGACCAGGTCTCTCGCACCTGGACACAGGAGACAAGGTCGATGTTATATACCTCGACTTCCAAAAGGATTTTGATCTAGTCTCATCTCCTTCTACAACCAGGTCTCTCGCACCTGGACACAGGAGACAAGGTCGATGTTATATACCTCGACTTCCAAAAGACCTTTGATCTAGTATCCCATGGTATCCTTGTGGGAAAACTGGAAGATTGTGGGCTTAAGTGCTCGACAGCTCAGTGGGTGGAAAACTGGCTCCAGGGTCGGGCCCAGAGAGCTCCCATGAATGGATGTGTGTCGTCCTGGCGCGACGTGGGCAGTGGTGTCCCTCAGGGGTCCGTGCTTGGACCGGCGCTTTTCAACATCTTTATCAATGATTTGGATGTGGGGGTGAAAAGCTCGCTGGCCCAGTTTGCGGACGACACCGAGTCATGGGGCAGCGTGGTCACGCCAAAGGATAGGTTGCAGGTACAGGTGGACCTGGCCAGGCTGGAGAGGTGCGCGGACCAGAACCAGATGAAGTTCAACTCTCAGAAGTGTCAGGTGCTCCATCTGGGGGCAAACCATCCCCAGCAGACCTCAGGCTCGGTGGTGACAATTAGACTTGCACCAGGGCCAAAAGGGACCTAGGGGCAGTGCTCGACCATCGCACGAACATGAGCCGGCAGTGCGATGCTGTGGCCCGTGGGGCAAACACCACACTGCCACTCATATGACCTGGGACTTGCAAGAGAAGCCATACGAGGAGAGGCCGAGGGACTTGGGCCTCTTCAGCCTACAGAAGAGCAGGCTGAGAGGGGACTTGGTAGCAGCTTACCGCTACATCGGGGAGTACATCAAGGGCTCGGTGAACAGCTGTTCACCAGGGCACCCCCGGGGAAGACCAGGAGCAATGGGTACAAACTCCTGGAAGCCGCGTCAGGTGCAAGTCCAGGGAAAACTCCTCCAGAGTCAGGGTGTGCAGACTGTGGAATAAACTCCCCCCAGGGGTGGTGCGCTCACCTACCCTGGACATCTTCAACAGGAGACTGGACGGTCACCTCGCTGGGGTAACATAACCCCAGTTGTCTTTTCCTGCCTAGTGCGGGGGACTGGACCCGACGATCTACCAGGTCCCTTGCAGCCCCTGACCGTCTCTGAACCAGTCTATGAATCTATGAAAAACTGCCCCCAGCCCCGAGAGACACCTCCGTAACAGCAGAGTCAGGAGCACGTGCGCGCCGCACGTAGCCGGGCCCCTCGGAGATGCCCCATGCGCTGGGCACAGCACGTGGGCCCAGGCACGATGCTCTCAGGGGTTGGTGGGCCGGGGCGCGCCAGCCTGCCCGAGCTGGGCTCTAGCAGAGACAAGGGCATGCCCTGGCCAGGGCTGGGGCAGGCCGGCTCCGGCGCTGCCAAGCCCAGTGGCCGCCTGCGCCAGCGGTGCTCTCGAAACGGGCTCCCACGCTCACTTCTGCTCAGCACTTTCCTTTTCGTCTAAACCCGGTGCTGCTGTGCCACCCGCTTCCCTCCTCCGTGGCGCGTCACCTTCCTCCTTCCTCGCCTATGGGTCTTACGCCATGGGTTATTTGGAAAGTGCCAGCTGGGGGCATGAACGGGAGGGTCCCCCTCCCTGAGCAATCCTGCTAAGCTGCGGCACCGTCCCCCCGGCTCATGGCGAGGGCCTCGGCCCCTGAACCCGGGCAGGAGGGAGCCCTGCGGACCTGGGAGCGGGAGCGGGACCGGGACCGGGACCGGGGCGCTGCTCTGAGAGGCCGAGCCAAGGCCGGACCGCTGTGCTGGATGCCCCTGGCCTGCTCCAGCCTGGCCACCCCATTCCTCGTAAAAGTGCTGCGCGTCCCATGTTGCCGCCCCCTGCACGGGGCTGAGCGCCCCTTTGCAGGTCTCGCTCGCGGGCAGGGGCAGGGCTCAGGGATGCGCCCCTTGCTGCGGAGACGGCGGAGCCGGAGCTGGCAGCACCCCTGCACACGCGACCGGCTCCAGCTGGAGGAAGCGCCCAACTGACAAGCGAGCCTGGCGGTGTGTGGGCGGGAAGCAGAGCTCGGCTCTGTGACGGCTCTCAGCAAACGCCCCGTGACATCAGCCAGCTCGGCCTCCGGGGAAAAACAAGGGTGTCACAGCTTCCCCGCAGCACAGCGCGCTGCCCTCCAGGCTCCGGCGGGCAGGACACGCAGGATGGCACGGGGCTGCGCGGCCCTGACACTGGCCCTGCTGCTGCCCCTCTGCCCGTGGGCCCACGGTAAGTCGCCTTCGCCCCTCTCCTCGGCCGCCAGCTTCCCCCTGCTGCTTCTTGCGCCCTGCCAGGGGGTCGCGCCGCTCTGCTGCAAGGCCGGGCAGCTCGGCAGGGTGCTAGGGGCCCACAATGTCTCTGCCTTTGCTGCCTAGCTTCTGCCTCACGCCGGCTTTGCTGGCCGCGCGGCCCCCAGGCGCTGGGCTGTGGACCCCCGGCAGCAGGGGACGGGCACTGGGCAGCTGGCTCTGGCTCCCCCTCCCCATTTCAGCACAGGTCGGGGACGCTGCACCCTTGTTCAGCCTCGGGCACTGCCCCTGCCCCTCTGCAGATGCCCATCAGACCATTGACCCTCTGCACTTTGAACAGGGCTGAAACCAACCCAGCCCTGGTCAGTGCAAGCGCGCTGTGGCCGGCCCCACCGAGCCCACTGCTCGCTCAGTGTCCACTCCGTCCTCTGCTGCTTCTGTCCTCCTCGCCCCCCAGAGACACCCTGGGCCAGGCCAGGCAGGGAAGCCTCGTCAGCGGGGGACTTACAAGAGTTTCCTTGGCAGCAATTAGTTTAGTGACACAAACAGGCAACTCCTTTAGTCCATCACCCACCGCAGCCTCGGAACTGGAGCTTGCCCAGGGACACGCAGGCAGTCACCACGAGGTGACTTGCCCAGGGTCCTGCAGGCAGGCAGTGGCAGGGCAGGAAAGGGAGCTCCCCGAGGATTCCTGCTAAGGACGCAGGCCCTGCGCCCTGGACATGGCGCCCGAGGATGTGGAAGGGGCGGGGGGCCGGGGGCCACAGGAGAGCCAGGGGCAGGGAAAGCCATCAGCCGGGCCGACAGCTCCGGGCAGCGACCGCCCTGCCCAGGCCCCCTGGAAAGGAGCGTGCAGCCTGCAGCTCGGAGAACTTCCCCGGCTCTCCCCTGGCCTTCCCCAGGCAGAGGATCAGCAAAGGTCACTGCTCGCCTGCCTCCCAAGGGAACTTCCCCATCTCGCACTCACACCAACCTCGCCCGGGCCTGGCCCGCAGGCAGAGGGAGCCCAGCTTGAGGCCCGGGGAGCCGGCATCCCCTCACCGCGCGGTCTGCTCCTCCCCGCAGCCCAGCCACTGGCAGCCCCGACCCAGGTGCGATTCGTGGCACAGACCCTGCAGCATGTGCTGCACTGGGAGCCCACGGAGGATGCGCCCCGCGACGCCCTGTACAACGTGGAATACAGGCTGTAAGTAGCCGCGGCGCGCCAGGCCCTGCCGCCCAGGCTCTGCTGGCGTTAAACAGGCGGCTCGGCCCATGGAAGCCCCCTCCCGCCCCGCGGCACCGCGCTGAGGAAGGATGCTGTCTCCGCAGGTACGGGCCTGGGAACTGGATGCCTGCCCCGAAGTGTCGTGTGATCTCTGAGCTCTCCTGCGACCTCACCAACGAGACCTTGGAGCCCACCAAGCGCTACTACGCCCAGGTCAGGGCCGTCTCTGGAAACCGCACCTCAGCATGGACCCGGACGAATGCTTTCTCCCCAAAAGAAGGTAGTGGGGCGCTCCCCTCACCCTCCCCTCTGGGCACCAAGCCCCGAGGCACAGAGCTGCCAGCTGCTGGCTGCGGCCTCGACCGTGCCCATCAGCTTCGGGAGGAGTCCCGTGCCGTGCCGTGCCATGGTTCAGTGGGATGGGACAGCTCACCCCCTGCCCCAGCGTGGGAGGTAGCAAGGGGCAAAGCCCCAGGGCCCTGCTGCAGAGCTCGGAGGGCCGCAGGGCTGGGGGAGGCTCCCCGGGACAGGCCTCCGGCGGTCACGGAGGGAGGCTGCTCTCACACGGCCTCTCATTTGCAGCGACTCTGCGCCTCGCCGGGGTTCATCTGTCGGTGACGGGCAACACCATCCACGTGAGCGTGCAGCTGCCCCTGCGTGTGGGCAATGTGACCGTCTCGTACACGGAGTTGTACAAACACAGCAGACAGTACCTTGTGCTCGTCAACAGGACCTCAGACCACGAGCAGGTGAGCAGGGTGAGGTCTGCTCCGCAAGTGAGCCCCTGCCATCGCCCCCCGAACTCGACTGGCTTTCTTAGCCGGCTCTTGCACGCAGGCAGGCTGGCATCCCTGGGCAGCCGGAGCCCAGAGCTGGAGCCCGCTGCAGTTTGGTCGCACCTGGAGTGCTCCCGGAAGAGGGCAGGGACCCGGTGCCACGGGCCTGCCACCCAGAAACAACCTCAATAGTCAGAGCAGGCATGGGAAGCAGCCGCCCAGATAACAGCCTCCCTGTGCCCTGCTCAGGTTCAGTACGTGCGCACCAGCGAGACGATCGTCATCTCCGACCTCTCCTGGGGCGAGCAGTACTGTGTGCGCTTGCAGCCGCGCATCATCTCCAGGCCGAACCCTGGGATATGGACTGAAGAGAAGTGCGTCTCCATCCCCGTCAAGGATGGTAAGCGGAAGGGCTGGGTGGAGGAGGGGAAGCCCACCCCATCTGAGGCATCAGAGCTCAGCCCCTCGTTTTGGCTGTGCACAGCCGGGTCCTGCATTCCCGTAGGGCATGGACTGGGCGCAGTGGACACGGGGGCTGCCCACCAGAGGCTGGGACCGGGGCAGACCCACCCTCCGAACCAGGGGGCTGTAGCCGCTGTCCTGCTGCCTCCCCGGCACATGCAGCATGGCGGGGCTACAGCTGGGAGGAGAGACGGGCACAGCGTCAGAGGGGAGGTCCCCGCTGCAGGGCCGAGGGGAGCAAGGCCCCTGGGCCTGGGGGCAGTAAGAAGAGCTCCGGCTCTCTCCATCACGCCAGCACTCACGTGTGCACATGCAAGCAGGCACTGACATCCTCCCCCCACACCCGTTCCCACTTGCTCGTGCAGGATGTCCTGTCACATGCACACACCTTCACCACACGCAGACGCTCCCCCAGGAGCTGAGGCCCCAGGAAGCCGTCAGACGTCACATGTGAAGCGCTCCAAGCAGGGGTGCTACATCACGCAGGCCAGGGTGGGAGAGCAGCGCTGGCACAGCCAGAGCCCCTCCGTGCTCCCCTCCCGCTGTAGGGGGGCCATCCCCGGCCGTGCACGGGAGCCCTTGGGGCCCCACAGACTGTCCAGCACCGCCCGGGGAAGGGGGAGGCCGGGTGCCCACCCCCTTGGCACGTGCACGGAGCCACAAGCCCAAGCTGCGGCCATGACCTGACCCTGGCAAACTGCCCCTTTGCAGAGAAAATGGAGCTGATCTCCACCATCGTGGGCATCGCCCTGTTCATCTTCATGGCCCTGGGCCTCCTGGGGAC
>NW_005843105.1:235916-243607 GCF_000455745.1 Alligator sinensis | reverse complement strand
TCATCTGCATGTACATAAGGAGGCCCATGAGGACGCCGGCTGTGTTGGTAAGTCAGCAGACACGAGCTGGACCTCATGGCTGTGACTGGGGCCCTTTGCAGGTCTGGGTCCCCCCATCCCACCCTGTCTTGGGAGCAGTCTCAGGCCTCAGCTGCCAGCAAGGTCCCGGGCACGCCTGGCCCTGGGCACGCCTCGCCCCCTGCTCTAGGCCGTGGGCAGGCTCGGTGCCCAGCACCTACCGAAGAGACGTGGCGACAGAAACTGGCCCCGTGGCTCCATGAGCTGCATGCCATGCCCAGCTGGCCATGCCAGGGTTGGGGCGGTGGCAGGGAGGGCTGGAGCAAAAGCCAAGGGATTCCTGGGGGGCAGAGGATGGGGGCAAGGAGCACAAGAAGGCTAACTCGTCTCCCCGCTTTTCCCTGCCCTCGCAGAAATCCCTCATCAAGCAGAGCACCCTGTGGGTAGAGCAGGAGCACTTCTCTGGCGGGGGCATGGACATCAGCTCTGTCCGGTCCCTGTCCATGTGCCCCAAGGACACCGCGCAGCGTGCCCGCCTCGACAGCGGCTCCGAGATGGCACTGCCGGTGCTAGACGAGGACTGCATGGTGCACGGAGACCAAGAGTGCCTGCTGCAGTGTAGCGCCCTGCCCGCGGGCGACAGCAGCTGCAGCAGCACCGATAGCGGCATCTGCTTGCAAATCTCCTCATCCGACCTGAGCCAGCCGCCCGGCTCGGAGAGCCAGGGCTACCAGAGGCAGCTGCCACAGGGCGATAACAGTGGCATAAGCCTGGCAAAGTGCCCCCCCAGCCAGAAGGACTACGAGCTGGTGGAGGAAGGGGCCGTGCCGTGCCCCGGGACACAGGGCCTTGCCCCCGCTGCCAGCGTGGAGGAGGGGGAGCACGTGCCGTTCCGGGGGTACCTGCAGCAGTCCAAGGGCCAGGTGGAGGGGCGGCTGATCCTGGACAGTGCTGCGCCTGCCTGGAGCGCTGGCAAGGTGGATGGGACCCCAGACATGGGCTCTGAGCCCGTCGCTGCCAAGGGCTATTTGAAACAGGCCTCGCCTGAGCTTCCCCGCAGCAGCTCCAGCGTGGCCATTGCCCTGGGGGACCAGGCCCTCGCTCAGCAGCTGGCACCTCTGGGCTTTCTGGACAGGTTTGACTCCAGAGCCTGGGACCTGCCCGGCTCCGGGGTACCGGCACCCTCCCCAGAGATGAAACTCTTCCCGGACCTGCTGAAGGCACCATTTCAACTGGGCATCTTTGACACTGGGCAGCTGGGGGCCCTGCCCCTCATCTCCAGCCTGAACTCCGGTGAGTGGCTGAGCCTGGACATCGAGCCGCTGAGCGTGCTGGACGCGGAGTGCAAGGACAGCCGCCTCTGAGCCCGACCAGCCGGAGCCCCACACCCGGGCAGAGGGGCTGCGGGCTCTCAGTCCGACTCCTCCTCACTACTTCGCCCTGCCCTGCCCGCCGAGCCAGCTGCTGCCATCGACTATGGCCAACACCTGAATGTTTACAAGTGGTCCTGATCGACGTGGCGGGACTGCAGCAGGTCCAGTTGGCAGCCTCATCCATGCGCGGGCTGCCAACCGCAGGGCTGCTGGCCCAGGGCCCTCAGAGCTGAGATACCCAAAGGCAGCTTCCCGGGCCCCTCGCAGGCGTGCAGAGAACATCACTACACCCAGGGAAGCATGTGTGGACACAGGGCCCCTGCCAGGCCATCAGCCCAGAGGACAGGCCCCTGCTCCCTGCCCCTTGCTGCCCTGGGGCTGGCTGGAGCTGCAGGGGCCAGGGCCGAGTCCTACTTGGGAAGCACCGCACCCGACAGTGCTCGTGGGGCACAAGTCATCCGGGGGGGGAGGTTGCATCTGGGGGCTGTCCCATGGCCACGCACCCAGGTCCATGCCTGGGTCACATCGCGAACGCCCTGTCCCCGGCCTGCCCCTGCACATGCACAGGCATTAGGGCCCGTGACATGACGCCCCGCGTGCCGGACTCCCGAGGGGTTGCGTTTGCAGAAGGAAGTTCCTCCGCCATCCCTGGGACTCCAGTGCAGAGACATGGAAAGCCCCTGGGAGGGCCTGGCTCTCAAGAGCTCCGTGCTCCCAGTATGGAAAGCGGATGTGCCCTCCCCACCCGCCTTGGCCCCAACAGCCCTGCATCACGAGCATGATCTCTGTACAGCTGCTTTCCAGCAGCGGGGGGACTGTGGTCACAGAGCAGCTGCGTTGCCTCAAACCGAAACAAGAAGCCCACGTACAAGACTGAAGCAACTAGATTGCTGCTCTTGCCCCATGACCTGACGTAGCGAGAGTCCAGGGAGTGTGGTGTGGAGAGCAGGGCGCAGCCCCGGGCCTCAGCCCCACCGCTCTGCTTCAGTGACAAGAGCTGAGCGTAGAAGAGGGGGGGTCCGGCAGCACTGTTTGCCGAGGGGGGCTAGCCCCGGCCCCCCAGGAGCTCAGACACCAGAACTGAAGCACTGAGCCCAGAACCACACCAGCCCAAACTCTGCCCCAGCTCCCGCTGGGAATGTCACTGCCAGGGGCCTGCCGGAGGTGAGCGGAGCAGCTCGGGCACAGCACCCACCAGGCCTTGTGCCCCGCGTGTCCTCTCCCTGCTCCGGCACGGGCTGTGACGCCTGCAAAGGGCCATGCAGCTGTCGCATGTTGCTATGGGCATGGGGGTGGCACATCCAGGAGAGCTGCGTGCTGTTGCCCGTGTGAAACGTGTTGCCTGGTTTGTACAGAGAACTGTTATTTATTGTATTTAATTCATAAATCTATAATGGTTATTTATTTAGCCATTCATGCAGGTGCTTTTCTTTCTCACTAGAAAGCCCAGGGTTCCCTTTCAGGGGGCTGGGATGCTTCCTGCTGGGAGACGCACAAACTGGAGCTTTTAAAACACACGCAGGAAAGATCATTTCCAAATCATGCCTGGGGACTAGGAGCAAACCAGGCACCTTTTCTCCTTCGAAGGGGCACAGCGCTGTCGAGCAGCAGCTGAACGACATGTGTGCAGCACAGAACGACCGTAGTGCGTGGAGAGCGTCCTGCGAGCAAGGACCGGGAAAGCGGTGGCTGTGGGGTGTGCATGCGCCAGGGGTGAAACACGGTCCCCCTGGCCAGGAAGCATGTGCACTCGCTTGGCACAAGTGAAAAGGACTCCTGCTACGTGGCGGTGGAGCATCAAAGTGATGTGCCGTGGGGCAGATGGGGCTCCCTGCAGCATCAGCAGTTTCTGAGAAGTTCCCCAAGTGTCACAAACTCACCGTGGGCTTTATCATAGGCAAAATCCAGAGGCAAGGCTGCGCCCGGGTGGAGACAGACTTGCCGCTGTGGGTGCACTGGGGGGCTCCCCTCAGGGCGCTCGGGTTCAGATAACATCTGTCCAAAGCCATGCCCATGCGTCAGGCGCTCTCTCTGCCACACATCACGGAGGATGCCTCCTTGGTGCTCGGGCGCGACGAGGAGGGGCTGGGGGAAAGAGCCCGGCCCCCCTGAGCTCGACTTTCCCAACCTCACCTCGTTTCTCTCATTTCCATTCCACCACTGCTGCCCTGCTTGGTGCTTTGGGGATTTTTCAAACTTCCCCTGAAAAGCAGAAACATCCACACTAAATGTGGCTTCTTGCACCAGCTTCTGATGTCATGGCTTGGGACCGCATCCTGCATGGTGCTCTGACCTCTCCTGGCGTGGAGGGTGCTGGTGGGAGGAACCCACAGCCTGACGCAGGTGTAGGAAATAATGATCCTTTGACTCAGGGCTGTTGCAGTGCTTGGGAGACTCTTTCTATTAAATATTTCTGCAACGATGTGGAAGCTTTACAGAAGGCTCCGGCACACGCACATGCGCGCAGGGCGGCCCGAGGAGCGAGTTCCTCAAGACGGACAGAGGAACTCACTAAACCTCAAAGTGGAAATTCCAGATAATTACACATTTTTCTGCATCAGCTCATAGCTTGAGCCAGGGAGGAGATGCACGGGAACTTCCCACTTCGGCAAGCTTCAGCCTCCAGCGGGCTTCAGTGACCTCTTGGAGCTGCCATTGATTGATGCCATCATTTGCTGCCACCTTCGGCATCAAGCGCTAAATCTAATCAGGCACCATGCTGGCCGGGCCCCCCATCTGTACCTTCGCGGCCAGTTTCTGTAGGACGGTCGGTGCCTCCAGGAGCGGGACTGGCGTGTCCGCCTGCGCCTGCCCCCGAGCTGCTCTCGCTTGCTGACTCATTGCTTTTCAGCCCCTCTGGTTTCCTCATGCAAATGGTTGTGTTCGCTCTTGTCAACCAGCTGGAACGTGGCATGTGCAAACGTGGCACGGCCAGCAATGCTGCCGTGCGCTGGGCAGCTAGACGGGGATGCCTGTGAGAAGCCACCATGCACGTGATGGAGAGGAACGAGAAGGAGGAGAGGGGGTGGGAAGTAGCTTGGTCTGGCGCCCCTCCCACACGCCAGCGCCTGGTGCAGGGGCAGAAGGCGAAGGCGACGGCGGTTGGATGGATGGAGAGGTGGCAGGAGGACCGGCCCTGGCTACTACAGCTCTATTAGCAACACGAGCTAGGTGCCTAGGACAGACAGGCAAATGCACGCGCATGCAAGCGCAGGAGCACAGCTCTACCCAGTGCTGGGCTGGATCCAGGAGAGCTAGGGGAGGGCCCGTCATCGGCACCATCCCCGCTCCCGGGGTGACCAGGCACCAGATGCCCGTCCCTCCAGCTCTGCAGCACAACTGCACGGTCTTAAGGGTCGGGGCTTCTCCCAGGCCAGGGACCGGGGCGAGACAGGAGAGGGGGTGAAGGGCGCAAGGCCTGGCCAGCCTGATCTAGGAAGGCTGCAACCGCCTTCCTTCGAGCTGGTTCCTGGCCCAGGCTGCGAACACCTGCAGCGACAAGGTGGGAACGCTGCAGGGCCCGGCCCCACCGCCGCCTGCGCCCTCCCTCCCCGGGCAGGCGTGGGCGTGTTGACACCCCGCGCCCCGCAGCGCAGCCGCGTGCCCCTTTCCCCAGCCGGCTCTGCTTCCTGTTGTTGTCCCCGCTCCGCAGAGCTGCAAGGCGGCAGACTTCACACCTCGCTCCCAGCCCCTTTGTTGTGGCTGCGCTGCTCCCCTGCCGGGGCCGGCCCGGGCTGTTTTGTTCTCGCCTCTTCTGCACACGCGCCGTGCCGCACGGCGGGCCTGGGGGCTTCTGCCTTTGGAGAAAACAGTCTGGAACGAAGCACCCAGGAATCCCGTGCGCCCGCCTGCGCGCTGTCTGCCCGGGGCGGGGGTGTCCCGGCCTGGGTGCACCCGCTCGCAGAGCAGCATCGTCTGGGCCAAGCAGCCACTTCTCACAGCCCCCTGCCCTGCACACGGCAGGGCGCGGGGCGCCCCTGCCCCTGCCCCTGCCCCTGGCCCGCACGAGGCCACAGGAACAGCAGCACGAGCAGGGGAAGCGGGCGCTCCGGCCTCAAGGTCTCCAAGCAGACATGGAGGCCGATGGACGTGGGATGCGGAGCAGTCCTGCACCCTGCTGCCCACCCGGCTGGACGCTGTGCCAGCCCTGGGAGCCGCCCTGCCCCACGCAGCCCGCAGCTGCAGCCCACTCAGACCCGAAAACGTGAACCTGAAAACGCAGAGTCAGCAGGGGGGCGGCGCGCTCACTTCCGCTCTCTGTGTTGTCGTACTTGTGCCCCAGGAGCTTGTTTGCTTCCCTGGGGGGAAGTGTGCGGCAGTCTCATTTCCTCAGCAGCACCTTCCCCGCTCCTTCCAGGGCAGCATTTTGTTTCTATTGCCTGCCCCTGGGGCCCGAACGCCCGGTGCCAGTCTGACCGTGCCGCCCCGCTGCCCACCGGAGCAGCCCCGGCACTCGGAGACACGCAGGGCAGTGCTGCACAGGCCTGGCACGCACGGGGCTGCCTAGCAGCTTGCAGGGGAATTACCTGCTTCCTCTCGCGGTGCTGCAAGGGAGAACAGCTCGGGCCCCCGCCGCCCGGCCATGGGGCTCCAGGCACTCTGGGAGCACCTGAGCGTGCAACCACCCAGCGCCCCATGAGGAAGGGGAGCGGGGCCCGAAATCTGGGCTCATCCCCCATGCAGCCCCTGCCCCAGGAGCAGGACACAGCCAGCAGAGCCAGGATGAAAGTGCAGAGGGGGAAGTGCCCCGAGAACCGAAACAGCAGCCTGGGTTTCTGTAGAAATCCAGCAGCTTCCCGGTCTGCTTTTTTTTAGGAACCAAAAGCACCGGACTGCCCCGGGGAGGCAGGGGAAGTCCCCGATGGAGTCGGCCCAGAGGCAGGGGCTCCAGGGAGATGTCCACCGGCCGTCAGACCTGGGCAGGCCGAGGCTGACCCCCAACCTCAGCTCTGTGCAGCAGGCAGGTCCGGCCAGCTCAGTGCCAGGGGAGCACAGAGGGCAGGAGCAGCCTCTCGGGGCTTGGATCCTGGGCATGGAGCCTGCCAGCTGCCGGGCGAGGAGTCAGGGCACCCCTGCGCGCCCCCAGTCATGTGCTGGCACAACCATGTCCAGGCACCTGCTTGCTTTGCCCCCTGGGCGCTCGGCTCCGCCAGCCCGGGGACCAGGGGAGGCTCCACCCGCAAAAGCAGTGACCTGATGCATGAGAGGAAGTCGCTGGCAGCAGGGGCTGGCCCAGAGACGGGGCTGCTGCAACAGCCTGCCCCTTGTGAAAAGGAAAACAAAACAAGTGCCTGGGAAAGCCCTGATCCCCGCTGCTGGACAGGCCCGGGGGAAACCTCAGGGATCTCCAGGCAAAGCCTGAGAAAGCTGCCCAGGCCACGGGTCCCGTGGGACTCGGGTACCCACGCGGCCATCCCTGCCCCTGGGAGCAGCACCCACTTCCGGGAGCGCGCAGCACAAGTGCACTTCTGTCCCACGCCGGCAGCCGCTGCCTGGCTTTTTCCCTGGGCCCCAGGCTGGGAAAGGCCCTTGGCTGTGCGAGACCCTGGGGCCGCCCAGTCCGGCCAGCTCCACCCTGCAGAGCAGGAGCCCTCTCCCTTCTCAGCCACGGTGGAGCAAGCATCAGTGCCACGGCCCGAGGAAGCCAGTGCCCCGAGGCAGGGCCCTGCACGGGGCAGGCTGGTCCATTTCTTCCGTAGCCCCCTGCACAGGGAGGTGCAGCGGGAGGCAGGGCCACGAGCGGGGAGACAGCGCCTGCGACAGGCATGGGATCTCGAGTAGCAAAGGGCTGGGGGCAGGCATCAGCCAGGAAGCCCGAGGCGGCCTCTCCAGCAGCAACATGCACCGAGTCTCTGGGCACACCCCGGTGTGGAGAGCTAGCCCCCCACCCCCCACAGGGTGGGCAGGGCAGGTGGCACCCCAGGGTGAGGGGCCGTGGGAGGGATGCAGGGTCCCTTGCTGGAAGAATGAGCTGTGACAGCAAAGCCCCATCTCCCCACCCTCCCTGCCCTGTTCTTCCCCTGCCGCAGGGAGCTGGCAGGGGGCAAGCAGCGGAGCCGGTGCCCTGCCCACGGGCAACCCCCCAGGCTCAGGCATGGTCTCGAGCCAAAGGGACTCCCTCCTGGATTCAGGGGCAGAGACAGGGATGCCCATGAGCAACGGCCCCTGCCCGAGGGAAACGCGTCAGGCTCGGGGCACCTCACCTGGCAGCGGCAGCGCCTCGAGTGCCGCGTCACACGCCTCTGTCTTGGAACCGCGTGTACCCGCTGCCCCCGTTCCTCATGGGGCCGCCGGCCGGGG